>NC_135502.1:22429801-22607301 GCF_052857255.1 Amblyomma americanum | reverse complement strand
GAAATTGCGTGCACAACTTGGCGGCGGGAGCAGCCCGGAATGCGTGGGTCGAGAGGTGGCCGTCTCCGCGTCGCTCGAAAATGTCGCAAGTGCCGCGAGGCCGGCGGTGGGAGAAAAAACTGTGGGCGGCTAGCGACCACGGCGCGGAGACGGCGCCTTGTTCGGCAGCTTCGACCTTCCAGGGACGAACGTGGACTGGCGACAGCTTATCGGGCCAGGCGAAATCTAAGACTACGTCAAAGGGGCAGAAAAAGGGTATCTATAGCCAAAAAAGAAACCATTGTGGTGCGAGTTTTTGTCATTGAAATAGAATCTAATGGTGTGTTCTAACGATCAGGAAAGATGTAGAGAAATTGAAAATGCAGGTGTCAATTAATGCGGGGTTAAGAGTCTGGTTGGAGATCATGCCGGAAGTGAACTACTCCGTGACGCTGAGCAGATTTAGAAGCAATTACTGTTGATAACAGAAAGAGAGAGTAATTAAAGATGCAGTGTGTGCGCCTTGAGATACGACATCTCAATCCGCAAGCACGATGGAGTTTATTGCTATAAAAATGGCAAGCATGAAGTCGCAAATATATTTCCAAGAAAGCAGCAGTTTCGGCCGGCGGGGAACATTTCGAACCTTCCTTAAGGCAACCAGTTCAATTAAATAGATGTAGAGGTAGTGGGATTATAGAAACACAGTTCATAGCCCACAAAGCACCATCTCTACGACGCGTGCATGTGTCAAAGACAACCCATAATGCTCATCAGGAGACATCGGATAAGAAGCTACACCCAGCAAGCATTCTGATCTTCCACTCTGAAGCCCTTATTTGCGAAATGATTTAACAAAAGTCAAAGTGCGAAGTAAAGAACATAATTTCATATTGCTTTCTCGGTTGAAACAAATCAGAAATTTAAAAATTTTGATTTCACAGATTTCAAAATGTCCGGTGATTTCATCTATAAACAAAGGCCTGAAAGTTAAGAAGGTTAAATTCTTTCAAGCCAAACGAATGCACGCGATCTTGTGAAACCTACCCAAAGTGGCCGAATAGGCCAGAAAACTACACGTCTGAGCTTAAATGACGCAAATTCAGCCTTTATTTGCAGGCGTAGTTGTAGTGTACTTCGTCCCGAGGAAGGCCCGGTTTCGAAATTTAGCCGTCACGACTGTAAAGTAAAAAAATTCCCAAAAATTTAACTCGCACCTATTAACATTAGCTGCAAGGTCTTTACTTTCCAAGTCATGACGCTCGCTGTTAAGTACCCCTGCTTCCAAGCACTCACGCCATAAGTTCTCTAAAAGAGTATAGACTACTGGAGACTGCGCAAGTTGTCACTATTTTTTCCAAACGCATCGCGTACACCGTACGCAACAAACTTTTGGGCAGTAGGCCCGCGTAACGTTGCAATTCTTCTCTGCCACCGACGTTCGTTCGCTTCGCGCCACGACACCTTTGCAAGAGAGAGAACAGAGCGGAGAAATGGCTGGAGAGGGGGTGCTGCCTATTCGGCTCATTTGGCCGAATTCCAGCGCGGGAGCCTGCGCACTTATCGCCAAGGCACGCGCGTTCACGAGAGCGCAATTAGGCCAACTTCGGGCGCTGCGAGGCAAACGCTGACGAGCTTCGGAAACGTTCTGTATGGGCTCCTGTAGTGGCAGCTTGACGGAGACTGAAGGCCTCCCGATGTTGCACTGGAGCGTATGCACCACGAGAGTTCGGATGCCTCATTCGTTAAGGACTGAAAGACCGTTAGCTTGTGGAACGTTTAGTCTAGGCCCGGAAAGTCCATTGTGCGGTGTTTCCGGGCGCGTGGTTGGCGGTGTTCGACATAGCTGCGCTCAATGCGGGATAACAACTCGAAGCAAACCCATTTGGCATTATGCGTAAACAACGCTGGTTAAAGCTGCTCTTTCAGCATTCTTCAGTGCTGGATGGGGGACCCAGTGAGAAAGGTGAACGGTGGTTAGCGAAAAAGAATTGCAAAGTTTATCTCGTGGCATCCGCTACCACGGCTTAGTCAATTCGTCTTTTCGCTACTGAACACGAGGCTGGGGTTTCGAACTCGAAAAACTTAAATTCTAGAAACGCTGGAGGACTGGGGTTATTGTACGCGTTGAAACACCCGGGATGGTCGAAATTAATTCGAAGTCATCCACCACTGCGTTCCTCACAGTCATTTCCTCGAATTTGGCATCTAATCCAGTAAGGTCCAGTAATCTTATAGCAGTTAATCCACAGGCGAGGGTATTCCTCTCCATTAAACTCGCGACCGCAGCGCCACGCGAACACCTGCAGTGCATACTTCGAACTATTTGTTCGTTTTCTTTGTTTGCCTTTAATGACGAATTCACTGTGTGTTAAAATTTTTGTTTATCACTTGGAGTCTTAAGCGTATACACGGGATTGATTGTGGAGCGCCACTTCGACATCTCCGAACCAACTAATGAATTCAAAATAAGGTCGTTGAGAGAGCGCTACGTAATGCTTCCCACTCCTTGTATATTTCCTCGTGTTTTGTCGCAAGCAACCATCCAAAGGCGTTCTTTACATCCCTCAAATAAAGCACACAAGAAGAAAGAACAGATCCAAAACTAGGCGGTACATGCAAGCCTTGGTCACACGTAGGTCTTAAAATGTAGCTGCTCGTGGGTGAGCTTCCGGCTCCCCACGCCAGAGATACGTATACTTTCGTGTGGGAGCAAAATGCATGCTTAGTGCCGAAATTCGTTTTGCATCCGCCGTGCAAAGATTGCACATAGACGAGGAAAAAAACTCCTACATGCAGCGCCCACCGGAAGCACCTTCTTTTCTTTTTATTGGCATTTTCCACCTTGTTTCTTTTTATCTAATTTACACGCAGTGCTGTCAGTGACCCATTGGGAAACCCTCAGACTAAACAACGTGACGCGAAATGGTCGAGGAACTACGATTGGTCTTTTAACCGCAAAATCTGAGTGTGGCCTCCTATCATTCAATGAAAGGTCTGCATTAAATATAAATGAGAAAAGATGAGAACATGATGTGAAAGTTTCCAAAGATTGACTTCATAACTTTGTGACTGGCTTATTCCGGACAAAGCAGCCGCTGCGCGATAAAACCCCAAATACTGCTATGTTGGGTGAAAGGCTTGGGAAATGGGTCTTTTACCCCACCTTGATAAGTCGAAAATACCTTGTGCCATGGCGCTCATTGGCCATAGATGCCTTTACGTCATAAAAAATCTATAATCACCAATGTATTGCTAGGAGAGTTAACGACAGTGTAGTTATGCATGCTCAACGATTCTGGACAAAAGCGTTTTTGAACAGAAAAAAATTCATGTACGCAATATTTTCATATATTGTAAGATTTCACTATAACAATCAATATACCTGCCGATCTCCCGTCGGCAGGCTTGCATCTTTTTTGCTATTAACGTCTTTGCTATCGTCAAAAGCGTTCCCCATTCGTTTTTCTTACGCAGTCTTGACTGCTCGATGCGAGCGATGCAAACACTATAAAAGGAAAGATTTTGCTACATATCGGAAGAATGAACCATTACCGTCAGTGTTTTTATACCAGTACCTTACAGTTTAATAATAATAATTGGTTTTTGGGGAAAGGAAATGGCGCAGTATCTGTCTCATATATCGTTGGACACCTGAACCGCGCCGTATGGGAAGGGATAAAGGAGGGAGTGAAAGAAGAAAGAATAATAGGTTCCGTAGTGGAGGGCTCCGGAATAATTTCGACCACCTGGGGATCTTTAACGTGCACTGACATCGCACAGCACACGGGCGCCTTAGCGTTTTCCCTCCATAAAAACGAAGCCGCCGCGGTCGGGTTTTCAATATTCAAATTTTTTGTCCAAGAATGCTGGACATGATGCGGCACAGGTAGTTGCAAGTTAAAGCCACAAAGAAAGGCTCTGTCATGCCATCTCACCTTAACAGTTTTATCTCTTTTTACAGCTGTCAACATTCGTTGCATTTAGTCTATTTCTTCATTCTGCGCGAACGTCCAGTGTTGTTCGTTTCAAGAATTACGTCTAGTGCCAATGATGGATAACCAGAGTTCTACGACATACATGAAACGTGCGCTGTTCGCCGCTCAGAACCATGGCTCGGTGGAAAGTGACTCCATCGACTGTCTGGAAAACAGCCCCCCCCCCCCCCCCCCGTTCGTCCCCTGTTCTGAGTGTACTTATACTGCGGGGTCCGTCAATTGTTTATTTGGGATACGTTATCGAATGTTGAATTTACCTAAGAATCCTGATCGAGTACGCTATTGAAGTATGCAATGGCAAAATAAATATAGTTACAAAACAACCGACGGATCACATTGTTCTAGTTACTGCGCGGCGCGGTTATGGCTGTTGCGGCTGAGTTAACCGGACACTTTTAGCGGGCTCCATTAGGCTGCGTCTAAAACACATTTTTTTACTGATTATATATAGAGCTCCTGAAGCAATCTTCTTTTTACTCTCAGTGTGTGTGTGTGTGTGTGTGTGTGTGTGTGTGTGTGTGTGTGTGTGTGTGTGTGTGTGTGTGTGTGTGTGTGTGTGTGTGTGTGTGTGTGTGTGTGTGTGTGTGTGTGTGTGTGTGTGTGTGTGTGTGTGTGTGTGTGTGTGTGTGTGTGTGTGTGTGTGTGTGTGTGTGTGTGTGTGTGTGTGTGTGTGTGTGTGTGTGTGTGTGAAGAAATAAAAATCGCTTTGATGAGAAGAAATATTCGCAAAGCTATTCAGTAGTGTATATCTGCGAGGAATGCAGCTTAGTAACTCTTTATTTTAGTGAAAGCGTAACCAGGGAATTTCATGATCCATTAATAGTTGTATTTTTTACATTTAGCGTCGTAACAGATTATTTTTCCATTGGGGCAAAAAATTGTCCCGCAGTTCGCTGCAGTATACCTAAATATTACTAAAAACAGCAAAGACGTCGTAAGAAGCTTTACGCCCATTCAATATAATTTAGAAAAGATAGTTTTGTTCGGTTTAGTTTGTGGATGACCTTTGAAGTCCCAAAGCGCTGGGGGCTCTGAATAATTTCGAGCAAGTGGAGTTCTTCACCGCCCACTGATGTCGCACAGTGCACGGGCCTCTAGCATTTCGCCTACATCGAAATGCGAACACCGCGGCCGGGATCAAACCCGCGTCTTTCGGGGGCTAGCGGTTGAGCTCTATAACCACTGTACCAGCGCGGCGGCTGGAAAACATAGTTCTCATACGTCCATGTAGAATAGCTCACGATGCGTTTCCACACTTTTCGAACGTACGAAAAGGGTATTACAGAGTTGTAACATAGCGTGCAGGTGGCGTGGAAACCGACGACCATGCCACTTGTGGCGGGTTTGTTAAGTGCAGTCGGGAGGAGACCCTCTCTCACAAGTCACTCGCCGTACGTTGCTACGCTGTTGTCTCATCTTGAACTCGATATTTCGGAGCATCTACTGCCGGTGAGCTGCGTGACAAACTTCTTGGTACACCCAACAAATATTCTTCCTAGTTGGGCGTTCGAAGTCTCACAAAATTGAAAACAAACTTAATGGCACGCGTTTCCAACTCAGCCGGCAGCCCAACCGGGTGCCCTGTTTGATCACAATTGGTCTTACCATGTCGTCTGTTTTTATTCCCGCTTTAATTTTTATGAAATCTAAACTTATTTGTAGCAATCGTCGTGTCATCAATGATCGTCAGACGTTCGCTGTCATGCGAGCTTATGTCAGTTGGGAAATTCGCTAAAATCCTGTTGACCTACGATGGCCATAGTCACTTCCGCACCATAAAACACAAAGCAATACAAGTTAGTTGATTGCTGCGTGTCCTTGCTGTGACTTTGGTTGTTCAGTATAAGGCTACATATTTTTGCAGCGGTTTTTCAACGCAAAGTAAAAATTGGCAGTGGCTTAGCTCGGCTGTGCCAGGATATACGTAGCGAGAGGTACGTTTCCCTGGCTGAGCTTGTAGTGGTCACTGTAGGTTTAGCAATGAGAGACATTTGGCTCCATCTCGGCGACTATGCGCCGTCTATTACGCTCGGCAGTCTTGCATCTCCGTTCGGCAAGCCGTTCCTTTCTCTGTTTGGGCGTCTCTGCTCCTCTCTTCGCCTTCTTAAGCTCATTCTCTCTCTTTTTTGAGTATCCAAGTGCCAGGCTACAATCTCAGGATCGGAAGAGTTAGTCTTCTATTGTCTATACCGCCGTTTAGCAGCGGCTGGACTCTCCTTCTCTGCATGCATGTCAAAAGTTGTGATACAGACGCCCATTACATCGCCGCCTTTTACACGCAATGCTGCGCATGCGACACGCGGTTCGGGTGATAGGCGGCGACGAAGCGCGCGGCGCAGCTGTGGGGTCTATCTGGTTGCCATGGTATCGGCGCATGCGCACGACTGCTCATCCGCGTGAAGTCACGCACGGCTCACAAGGGGGAGCGGGCGCGCGGCCGCTGCGACGGCGAGGCGCACGCCGCATCTGCTGCTCCTCTCCGGTTGCCGTGGTAACGGCGCATGCGCACAACTGTCTACCCTGGCTCGCGGCGAAATGCTCAACTGGTAGCCCAGTGTAGCTCTCGCTACAGAATTCTCTGTATGTACGGAGTGCGGTAAAGGTACGATTGCACAGAACGCAGGGCTGCAGGCACAAGATACGTGTATTTAGCGTGGTGTGAAATTTCTTTAGAGTGATTTCACTCAGTACTTTTCGCCGTCTACCACAGCAATTAAGGTTCATAAACGTTTACAAAATCCAAGTAGTCAGGTTATCGCGTTTTCTTTGTTCATGACTGTGTACGCTGCAGAACGTGCAACCGGAAAAAATGCATCTTGTGTCAATGTAATTTATCGGACTACTTGGTTCATTATAGATGGACGTTTCTGCGTCTTCGCCGTCCGTGTCTCATTCGCGCAGATATTTCTTCGCATCTTGTCGTGCATCGAAGCTGCTGTCGTATATAAAATTGTAATTTGATAGCACTGCTAACTATGCGGTATGAGCAAGTCGCATAAAGCCTCTAAGCTATCCCACTGAGCGAACGTTTCTCAATGGTCGAGGGCCAACGCAACCTGCTCACGACCCAAGGGGCAGTGGTATGAGTCCCAGCTCGATCATTTTTCTTTTCAGCAGTATTGCTTTTCTTTTCTTTCTTCAGAGGCACCAGGCAATGGCACAGAAACGACGTCACGACCCTACTGACCAATGAGGAATTATAAAGTGACGTCATCACTATTGTACTGCGTGACAGTTTTGGGATGTTTGAATTGCCCGTGCGAGGTCATGTGGTTGTTACGTTATCACCTTCTCGACAGATCCCAATTTTCTCGATATGTCAACGCCAGCAGCTACCGCGGCGTCTCCTATTAACGAGACCCATAACATTATAGTGTTAAAATAAGGCTCAGCAAAAACTTGTGCATATTAAGAAGGCCTTATTACCTAAAAATGGCTAAGAAGCAGTATGATTCGCCTCATGGAGACAATAAGGCTATGCGGACGCAAGACACGTCTGCACTGTCCACGCGGGGCGTACTTTATGCTGCGCAAAAATTCTCGTAAATCTAGCCTTTTGCACTTTGATATGAACTGCAGAGAATAAACAGACTGCAGTGTATTCAACAACCCGAAAGGTTAGAGCTGAAAGCCATGGCGAAGGCGTAAAAGGAGTCGCCGACCAGCAGTGCATTTCGGTGAACTTTAACAAGCTTCGCAGCTGCGCAAACTACGATCAGACACATGCTTTCTCTCAGACGCTGCTGTGCATAAAACACGGCAAGCTGGAGCAGCATGCGGGGAGATTTCGTCTCTAGCCTTGCATGGGATGCAAATGGGATCACTAAGGCGGCAGCAGCAGCAGCAGCATTGCCCCGTGTTGGGCAAGACTCCTGGGCGTCCGCACGCAGCCTCACCGCCCAGAAAGCTCTGCGCAACATCAAACGTCATCTCAACATGCACGCGAGTGGCTGTAGGTGCGATAAGCCTGTCTTCTTTTCGCACAGGATCCCAGGTGTAGCAGAGAAAATACAGGGAGGTAGCCACAGATTACGTACGAGGCCAAAGAGAGATTTAGAAATCAATTTAAACGGCATAGCCGAGAACCCAGAACGTGAGAGCAGAAAACAACTGTTAGAGGAAAGCAGTTGTGAAACATCTGCTTCGCTCCTTAATAGAATCGCGGAGTTGGCCGGCTGTAAGCATTCGATTTAGCGTCGTTCGGAGAAGGCTAAAACTAAACATGCCACCAAAGATAATAGTAGAAGCAGAGAATCTCAAAGAAGGCCTGCACGGAAAAAAAAAAAGAAGAGGTATTTGGAAAGCGTAATGATGATGTTCGCCTGCACGCCTACGCCACCATCAACTTGCTTATTCAAGCCACCGATTCATAAAATTCGTGCACGCTGCATGAGATTGATGCCTCTAAGCAAGTGAGAACAGATAGACGCCAGGGCTAGTGTTCTTGTAACACTATGGTGTAATGAATTTGTCGTTACGTTTTCACATTCTTGCGTATTGAAAGTCTTTCGATGAATGTACGCAAAGATTACACTGGGCATGAGTTCTGTTTCTGCCTAACACGTACAGTCTTTGTCACAAATACACTGCCCAGGAGGTTTGCTTTCAAGCCTTGTAGTGGGGCTCTTAAGCAGATTTGACGGTCCTAAGCTTGGGAAGGTTGAGGAGCTAAGCTCCTCCCACCTTCATCAGCCTTCATGAAATCACCGCTCCTGAATATGCAAGAGGAGCCGCGCTGCACGGCTAAGAAGCAGACCCCTTGGGCTGTGTACTTTTGACAAAGACTGTACATACGTGCGGCCGCACGGGTTTGTTTTCACACCTAGTATCATAAGCATGCGGTCAAGTCAGACCTAGTAGCACCTGCATATTGTACCTCCCCCAAATTGCGGATTCAGTGTACCATCCTGCAACGCAGTCCCGTGCTCCCTTAATTAAGTTTCCTCGAAGAACCATTCGCGAGTGAAATCTGAGTCACGTATTTACCCGGTCGTCCCAAATAAACACCAGTCTCGAGTGGTACACTTGTGCACCGTATTTGGTTGGATGGTTTGGATCGCCTACGTAATGCTCTAGTTAAGGTAATGAAGCGCTTTCATGCCTGCTACAGAACACGTGTTCTCTTTGTGTATCCCCTTATATTTACTGTAGAAGTTTTCGTGCGTGCGTGCGTGCGTGCGTGCGTGCGTGCGTGCGTGCGTGCGTGCGTGGCGAAATGCAAAAACTACTCGTTTTGCTTCTGATATCAGTGACATGTCAAAGATAGCCCGGGTGATCTAAAGTAATCCCTCCACTGTGACGTCTCTCATCGCCCTCGTGCATCTTCTGGACGTTAAATAGTTCCACCCTACTCATTTATGTCCCCCTCATTTTTTTCTGCTTCCTTCATATTGTTCATTTTACTGTAAAATCTGTGTTACTTTGCTCGCCGCTTCCTGGGTCCTTCCGATCTTTAATGCTTTTACCCGTGGCGCTAGCTCAGTGGTCTTGGCATCGGGCTGCTGATCGAGGCGAAATACAAAAACGCATGTGTGTTCTGCGATGACAGCGCACTTAAATGAACCCCAGGTGGTCTAAATGAATCCCAATCCCTTAACTACGAAGTCCCTCACAGTCAATGTGTCGCTTCGGGAAGTTTAACACCGCGTACCGCATCTGCTATGCTTATCTGTAACCTTTAGAGGTATAAGTAAGTATAAAAACGCAAAAGGACTGAGAGCACGTTTTCTAACGTTCCCCTGGGATTACTAATGTCATCGCGACTTCGCGCGCTCCCACGCTGGATTGGCTGCCCTTACAAAAATATTTTTAGAGTCTGTATGCTATCTATAGACATTTGTCTATAATGTCTCCAGACTTTCAACAGAGAATTCCTGTAGGCTAGTCAATATACGTTACAAATTCTACAAGCAGTCCATAGGCAATCTGTACTAGACTTTTTTCCTCTAGACAGTCTGCAAACTACGAACAGACTCAAGAAAATATCTGTAGGAAGGAAACAGGGTGTATTAGAATTTTATAAAATGTCTATAGACCTTTGTTTAATCGTGGGTCGGTCCACTCACGCCTCCTCAGCACTCTCATTTCAGCTAAAGCAACTGTACTTGCCTTGGCTAGTTTCGCTAATACAACGGGGCCCCCATCGGCAAGCAGCGCTGGCCGAGCAGTGCTATATGATGTAGCCATTAATACTGGCCTTTAGTGCCGGCGTGCATGTGATGTGCATTTAACTACGGTCCACCTCCGCACAACACCATGCTGCGCACTTACCAGCCGAGTCGCCGCTCATGTCCGCATCAGTGAGCAACATGCAGACGTGGTCCCTCCGAAAATCAGGGTGCCCGACGGGATTCATTCGTTCCATTTCGTAACGAAGTGGTCCCGAGCTTAACGAGAATGACTCCGAGCGCACACTGGCTAAGGCAGAGAGCTCAGGTTAATCAAGACTGCACAGACCGGCACCGTTGCAACACTGTAGCCACTGCGGCCGTGCACCCGACAAGCGCGTTTCCCAACGGCGTCACTTAGTGGAATGGCCTCAGGTCGCGCCTAGCATTGCCAAACAACTACGGCGGCTGCTCTCACGTAGAAAAGGGGGCTCGGAGTCGAGCGACCCGAGAGAGGTGCATGCCAGTTTTCCAGCTGAATGAATGCCGTGGCAAGTGCATCCGGTGAAAGGTCAGTGCGCGCGTGTCTGTCGTCGATAAGTTGCGAAGTCTTAGCGTTATTCTGATAAACGGCTGCCGGTGGCGCTGTCATTAAGGCTTTCCAGTACAATGCATCTTGCGGCCTAAGTAATGCAGCGTTTAACCGCGTGCTGAAAATATATGTTCGTCATACGTGGCCTCTCTTTGTTTCGAGTGCAGGGGTATTCAGTTCTTGTCTGATTATTTTTTTTAATCGTTTGGTAAGGTCAGCAGGTCATTTAAAGTTCAAGTCGTTAAGCACATTGAGCAACACACGCCTCCAATGCGAATGCGATAAGTATAAACGCAGTCATCGAAGAACGCGTCAGTAAACTTACGCAAATAATACAGCTCTCTATTGAAGACTGAGAAATGCACAAGTGAGTGTGTAATGAACAGCTAGCTTTTTTCTTATTTTACGAATCCTGGAAATGGCGGAAAGCCTTCAAGCCTTTATTCAATCTGAGGCGCGCACGTGCTGACGAATGATAACAACGTGAAGTTGTGCTTGAAACTAATGAGGGCGTATAGTTGACTCAGGGTATATTGAAAACAATGTGTTTTGACGGTGGATTTGAACCAACTTCCGCAGCTACATACATTTGTGATTCAGGGCAACAGTACAAAATATGCAGCTCTATGTGAAACTCCAAACCCGTTTTGCAGAATTTAATTTCTTTTTTTGCTTTCAGTACAGCTTCCCAAGTAAACGAGACTTCAAGTGCACTCGAGCGCACTCATCATCATCAGCATCATCATCCTGACTACGCCTACAGCAGGACAAAGACCTCTCCCATGTCTCTCCAATTAACCCTGTCCTGTGCCAGCTCCACCCACCCTATCCCAGCAAACTGCTTAATCCCATGCGCCCACCCAACTTTCTGCCGTCCCCTGCTACTCTTGCCTGCTCTTGGAATCCAGTCCGTTACCCTTAACGACCATCGGTTATCTTGCCTTCTCATCACATGCCCTGTCCAAGCCCATTTCTTCCTCTTGATTTCGACTAGGATGTTATTAACCCACATTTGTTTTTCACCCAATATGTATGACAATCTGAAGACGTGCATACTGCTTACAGTTCTCTTACTTTATTAACCCTTTCTGTTCACGTAATCAGTGGCACGCCCCTTAGAATGATTTTAAACAGAACAAGGCAAAGGCAACTGCTCCGTCCTCTCTTCGCGCTCCCGTTGTCATCTCAGCTTCTAACAGGTCCGCGAATAGAACTCGCCGCCAACCGTAACACTCCCGATCGACATGCATCAGCTTTGTTCACCGTACTGCAGCATCGATGCGCGAACTGCCCCAGTCATCCACTGCCGCGAAGATAACTAAATGTGCCATAACCTTCGACCCTGTTGTGAAAAGAACCTAAATACGTATAAGCAGGGAAACGCTACACAACAAAGCACTCTCAGCTATGCGGACGCAGTTGCTTCTTGAGAGCAGGCAATCTCGGCGCTGGTCTGCCCCGAAAAGAAGCGATGGTGTCCTCCGCCGTGCCAGCTCGAACCTGACCCGGATTCGTGCGTCGCGCCCTCCGACAGCGATCAGCAAAAGCGGCGGACCCGACCGGCAGCGGACGCAACCGGCCGTGTCACGCCGATCCGCCTCGACCGTCGCGTTAACGGCGGCCCGCTCCTGAGGGTATCGGGAGCGCGCGATTCTTCCGGGCCTCGCGCGTTCCGGGGCCGTGCTGCATTAGTGGCCGCGGATTCGGCTTCCGCTTGGTGAAAATTGTTTACTGTTTCGAAAATTCAGATAGAGGAACACCCGGGCACTTTTATCGAAGTAGATCGGAATGGGGTTCTGTAATCTTTAATGCACATTAAGCAATGACAACAGGCCGGAAGGCCGATATGTGTACGAAAAATTGGTTTTGTGCAAAGGAAATGGTGAGATAGCTGTCTTACTTCTCCGTGTACCTCTGAACCCCACCGTGAGGTAAAGGATGAACGAGGGAGTGAAAGAAGAAAGAGGCAAACAGGTGCCACACTTGGGACCTCAGGGATAATTCCGCCACCGGTATTTCTTTAGGCCTCCTTTTATTGTCGTCACCACTGTGGTAGTTGTTATCTTTCTTTTCGTTTTTCTTCTTTTTATATATTAGGGCCTATATTCATTGGCGCCATTCTCTTCACACTAGGTTGTCTTCCTGCAGCTGTGTGTGACCTGCTGCTCCCGCCGTTCCGCTTTTGTTGTCGAAAACCTTAATCTGTCGCTGTCATTAGCTGTTGCCGTACTGAGATTTCAGTACTTTCGCCTATATTGCACTACATGCTGATAAATAGGCGTTGGCGTTTGTAAACTCAGCCACTAAGAGTTGTCATTACCTTCGACCGAATCATGTAAGAAATCGTGTGCTGGAAGAAATACAGAAGGAAAACGTAGAAGTACCACTTGTCCCAATGCTGAGCATTACACTCAGCGTGAGGGGCGCTTCCAAGAGCTAGCGCCAGTGACTTTGTTCTACCAGTCGTTCATTCGCCGTCTATGGCTCCGGTAGCTGTCACTGTTGTGGACAGCTGGAAATGGTCACGAAGCTCCCGGCCTTCGTGTCTTTGCTCCTGCGGAAAGGGATGCCGGTTCCGGCTTATGTCGTGCCGAGCATGGCCCGACCACTACGCTGTCGTCGTCATCACGTCCTTGGATCGTCGAAGATAGCGGTGTCACTGCTCAGCGTCGTGTCTGTGCTGTCTATAAAAGAAATATTATTTCGTTAGGCTCACGTGAAGCCTTTATTTCCTGTCGTTATCATGCAGCCTTTCAAAAAGGACGAAGTGAATAATTTGGGCAATAGGGCTAGTAAGCAGCAAGGAGATCAACCGACCCTGTCATTCTTTATCTGGCCAATATAAATATGTTCATTTTAGTTGGTAAACTCATCTGTATGCTTTTGACCACTAATTTCACTAACGATGTATAATAACTGAAACGTTTATCACTGCTGTCAATTTTTTTGATAACACGATACAAGTCCAGCTCTTTGCCATGAATGTTGTGAATGCATAATATTTGTATGCTCTGCTTTGTATATATATATATATATATATATATATATATATATATATATATATATATATATATATATATATATATATATATATATATATTGCCTGCCACCTATTTATGCTTCTCCAACATCCGAGAAACGGCAACAGAAAATACGAAAAGAGGAGAGGTTTTTCTACGAAGAAAAAGCCGCCTTGATCTATAATTATTGCTCTGGCCTGCGATTGAGATGCCCGCTAGCAGGAACCGCTCAGATGGACCAAAATTTTGGTTTAGGTTACGGGCGTGTCCCTGTATGGCCCACAATCAAATCAATGTGCTGGAGGCTGTCAGTCCCCGCTGTGGCGTTTATTTTGGTTCCTCTCTGGTTCCGGCACTACGAACGACTGTTGCCCGCCATGCCCGGAGTAAGCTCCAAATGGAAGGAAATAATCTCGTCACAAGCTTCATTGTCACAAGCTTCAAGACAATACACATACCTCTCATTCAGTCTCAAAAGAGAAAATGTAGTTGACGGCTGACTTTTTATGCTTCTCAGTTGATTTTATTTTTGTGCTTCTCGTCGGTTTGCACAAATGGGCCCGGTTGTGTGAACATGTCCGCGTAATAAGGGGTTCCTGCTAGTCAAGCATACGCGGTTTTAGTGAGCCACTATAGCATGATCAAGGAGATTACGAGCAGCAAAGAACAACACGCGGTTCTGAGCGCTTTGAAATGAATTCATGCTTCCTGCACCACGAACGAACAAATGCTGAACGGAGAAAATTGTAGCTTAGAGAATCAAGACCCTGCGAATAAGTTGTACTATAGAAGGTATTTGCTCTGTACTGCTCAGCAGAGTACCCCTTTTTTTTCTTTTTTTGTGATCGCCCAGTCGTCTCCTTACGCGCAAGCCAATCGTGCTCAGAAAAAGCTAGCTTAGTATCTAAAATGCCTTCGGCAGCGCATTTGCGAGCCGCTGCAAAAAATAAAAAGGGCGAATATTTACTGTGCTCCTCGCATTTTCTGTTCATTTTCTACTTAGATTGAGCCCCAAAATACCAAACATCTCCATCCACATCATTACGAGAAAAAAAAATGAAATATCATGCGCAAAAGCTGCTTATTTCGTTGTTTTTTTTTTGCATCTATACTCTCAGACGTGAACACGCTTGGCGACACAGGCACCCCGGGAAGTGCCTACCAGGCGCGAAACGCCGACGCAGTTCGTTAGACCAGCGTGTCGCGAAAAGCCCGGGAGGGAAGGGGGAAAGGGAGAAAGGCCGGTATACTAGAGACAAGCGCGCCACGGACGCCAACGCAGTAGATTGGGACGCACCGAGAGCGTGGTGCCTGCCCGGATCGACCGTGGCAGTCACGCCTCAGAGAAGCCGCGTACTACAGCGTGGAGACAGGAGTGCGCGGAGCGTTCATCAGGAACGCAGCCGCCGGCGTTCGTTGGCGCCTTCACACCACTGGCCCAGAGCGAAGGGGAGAGGGGGAACAACGCACAAGTCCAAGCCTTGTACGCTGGCCAGGCCTGAAGGGCTCGCGTATCGCGGCAAAGGCAAGAGAGTGGGGAACCCACGCTGCTAGTTGCGAGGTGATGAGTTTGTGATTGTGCCGAGCCATGTCTTGGTCGCCAACACGTATACGTATACGCGCATATAGCCGTAGTCTCGATAGAATGAGCACGCATGGCTATGTACACTACATGGGCCTCCTTTCTAGGTTGTCTTTTCTCCCCATAACCCGCCGCGAGGGCGTGGCAAATATGGGGCTCGACAGGCCATGGTCGCGAGATCGAATCCCGGCCAAGGCGGTGCAGTACTGACGGAACCGAAATGCGAACACGACCGGATGTAAATGTATTATATGGAACCACAAGTAGTCGAGATTACCCGAAGCTCTCCGATGCGGCTTTTCTCGTAGCCCATGTTTGTCGCTTCGAAACGGTAAGCTCCATCATTGCAACCTTTTCTTTCCGGTTTTATTAAGCATTTTACTTTTTTTTGTTCAGTTAATGTAACTTGCGTTCATACATTATTCGTCCTCCCGATTGAAATTTCCGCCGAAATTCAACGTTTTCATTTTTAAACTTTTTCTTTCTGCTTGCCTCTTTTTGCGTTCCCGTTCTTACAGAAATGATACATCAGCTAGTTGCAACTGGCAATTTACATGTTCCTTACAGAGCACGTATTCGCTGAGCTACCAGTAAACGCACAAGACGGCCCCATGCCGACATTTCTTTCCTCTATACCTATAGCACTTTATGTTTTCATGTTTTCATCACTAATAGCACTAGCGATAGTAACAATAGCAGCCTCCTTCGCTCCAGCACAAATTATCCAATAATATTCAGGGGCGATAAAAAGATAAGCGAACATCGCGGCGCCAATACGCTCCACGGCAGTACTGTGCCCGTTCCTATTCTAAGTCAGCCCGAAGAAGTGATGAGATCATCTGAAACTGTCGCTTGTTAATTACTTAATTGCTCGTTTTCGGATGTCACTGTGATTTAGATAGTCGTAAGTTCGACATCACATGGCTATTTGTTCTTTACCTTCCGGCTATCTTCTAGGAATTTCTTGTATACGGGCGTAGCCACGGCGGACTTGAGGGAAATGCGAGCTGAGAGCATTTCAACTCAAATTGAAATGAACAAATGAACGTGGGCAGGACATGGAACGCGCAGAACTAACAGCCGTTGTCCATTAGAGTGTCGTAGTGGATACCAAAAAGAAGATAACTTTAATCTGGAGTGGCGAAAGTCAAATGCAGTAACGAGCTGGGTATATTTGGTAAAGGGACGTGATTGCAGTCATTGCAAAAGAAACGTGGGTGGAGTTAACAGGGAGAGGCCTTTTGCTCTACCGTGCACTGTACTCGCATGATGGTGGGCACGATGATGATGATGGTCATGATGACGATTATGATCCAGTAGCCTTCGCTGGTGCAGCCTATAATTGATCTGCGGCTTTGAAACCAGGGATACGTGCAAGAGTTGTTTGGAAGAAGTGTTTGCTACAGCCAAAAATAGGCGTATGGTAGACGTCACGGATGAAAAAAGATGAAATAATGAAGCTCAAGAGTCAATTCCAGGAGGAAGCTAGCAATAAATAAGTTATTCAGCGGCGGATAACTACAATCCTCTCGTAAAGCAGGGCCAAGTGCCCATAAGGAGGTAACAATACGGTGTTCTTCGTTTCAAGGAAAAACAAAACTTAAAGTTGAGAAAGCAAAAATAACATTTGTTTTTCGTTTTCTTCTGCGGGAACAACCCTATCCTTGTTTCTAGGTTCGTGCTCGCGACCATGTTGCCTGGTATGCGAGTCGCATATAATCAGCCACTCCGGTGCTTCAGTCTTGTATGTATGCGTCTCTGTATTACCCGACTGTCTCATGTACTTTACTTTCGACAATGCACTGAGGCAGTGACAAAATTTCAGTGAGCCAGGCTACTTCTTGACCTCTCTTTGTGCACAGATAGGTACCTCAGTGTCTGGATCTGAAAATAAAAACCAGATATTTTTGCTTACAGGAAAAATAGAGGTTTTCGAAGCGCCTTTAAACATGACGCAGAATGGTTATGCCCTTCGGCTTTGTTGCCCACTTGGCTGGCGGCAGTGGAATAACTACGACCAAAAAGTATTTCAGGAACGACAGCAGACGTTGCAAACGCCCTCAAGCACCGCGTGACATTCTGTCTGAGTCGATGGAAAAGTTATTTAACCGTGAAGATCTGAATACGCCTTCTCTCCCACCTACTTAAAGCACCCCCAGGCAGAAATCAAGCCATCCAAGCAACCACACAGCTCTTAGAGGTACAGCTTCAGAAGTTTTAGCGAACTCTTTCGTTCACTGAGTTTTGCGAGTTCCGATCATAACTACCCAGACTTCCAGCAGCAGCCGGCTAATGCTGTTTTTGTACAGAGCCGTAGAAGCTCTCTTTGTCGAGTTAGACTGGACACCCACTTATTTAATTTTTTATCTGCGTTTTAATTAGGTTAACGTTGATGAAATTTCCGGCGGCTGCCCACTTCCCCGTTCTGGTTTTAGTTTGAAGACACAGATATGAATGCGCACTGCCACCCTAACCAGGCTTCGTTTTTCGTGAGAAGTCAAACGTAAGCAAGTAAACGCAACATGGCAAACCCTCAGGCGTGCATTCTTCTCCTTCTGGACGTACTCTGCAGCCATATGTCTTGATGACACGCACAAAGCGCTCGTGCGATGCTTACCGCTAGGAAAGCGGTTGCTGCTTCAGACAGGCAATTTTTCAGGAAACCTTCAGTGAACGCACCCTCGCAAAGGAAGCCGTGGCGTCTAGTGCTTTGAAGCACACGCCTCAAAAACAAGGAGTAAACGCCACGTCTTTTAGCCACGTCATCTAGTTTAAGCACGTAGCGTCACTCGCTGCGCTTTGAAAAAAAAAATGGTGATCTCACCGCAGGCCGCCTGGCGAGACAATGCAGCTTACTTTGGTCTTGGGCGCCGCATACGCCCCTCCATAAACGATCGTTAATTAAAGCAGGTTAAGGCGAGCTGCATGCCCTGCATTTGCGAGCTTTAGTTTAGCCTGATAATGTAAGCCCTCGAAGAGCGCCGCTTCTGCGTGGGCAAAAGGCACCTCGGCGATGCAGTCGCACAAAGGAGTATAACAAATCGGGTGAGGAGGCTGGCGCCAGCAAATTTTTATTTTCTGTTTATTTTTTTAATTAGCGTCATGCGCCATGAAAATCGCTGTCGCTCGCTTCACTTTTCGGAGAGAACGAACCTGCACACTGAAAAGAGCGATTGGTTCTTTATGTTTTGGAGCCTACGTCTGCGCTTCACGCTTCGTCTTCGGTGTAGACTACATACGAACGTTGTTTTTGCTTTTTTTTAATTATTAAGGAGTCGGCAGCTTCGGTGAATAACGTCTTAACAGGAACACCGACATCGCTCTGTCTGTTGCTGACTCTGTTTGGGGAAAAAGAAGTTCAAGTCTCAAACACAGCTGCATTTTAAACATCTTCACACCTAGCGTACAAAAATTTGCAAAAGAAAAACAAACACAGAGAGTATCTCGGATAGGAACGGCGGAAGTAAATAAGTTCATGCGATTATTGTGCCTACGCTTCTCACATCCTCTGCCGCACATCGCATAAGATTTCACTGAAAAGCAAAGATTTGAAATTCTTCGGATAGGTATTTATCCTCCACATGTATTCTTCTACCGCCAACGATGCTACGCATCTAAAGAATCCAGGGCAAAAAAACACCAATGCCGATAAAGATAAAACAATTGCGAAGCTGGACGCAGTTATTATTTCAACAGAGCACGAGCTGCATAACTACTGGAGCTAAAGAAATTCGGCGAGGAATGGCTTCACTCATGCAGCTTCGCGCTTCGTGATTAAAGACTTAAGTGAAGCGAAAATACACACGCTCAAAAGAAATTGCACCTGTAGTCCATCTTTCTCCCCTTCCGATGACAGCGTCCTTTTCTTTCGCCAGCATGTGCGCGGCTCGCTTTGTGCGTATTTCGGCTTTTCTGCCCTAACGACCACTTTGTCTGGCAAGATTTCCATTTTCCACTGAGGCACAACTCTCCGGCTTTTCTTTCTTTATTTTTGTTGTACTTATCTCGCCCGAGGGGTCTTTCTATAGCAGGCCGAAAATGAAAGCTCAGTTCATCAAGCTAGCCCGCAAGTCGCGTTACACACTGTGATATATGCCGCGTTTCCTCGATCACTTACTTGGCTTGGTGGCTCAAGAGGGGCCACTCAGAAAAAAAGGTGGCTCCCGAAAGACCTTATAAGCGCCCACTCCGTTCCTCCGGCTCCCGTAAATGTTTAAAAAGGCGCCCGTCTTGGCCCCGGGCTCTGCGGCCACTAGGTGCCGCCGCACTAAATTCAATTAGGGCCCGAAAGGGGAACGCGTCGTCGTATGGGCGCCTGTCAAAATCCTTCCGGGGTGTCACCCCCGCTTTCCCTGCTTTCAATCTCAGCTCCGTCGTTAGACCTAGAAGAGTAAAATGGAGCCGCGCGGGGAAGATAAGAAGAGCTGGGGAACGACATTAGGGCAGCAAATTCCCGAAGGAAACGTGAACCCAACCAGGAGAGGCTAATCTTTGCGATCGACTTCACTTCGGTAGCCCCTCCTAGATTGCCTCCGGAAAGGAGAAAGATAAAACGGCGATAAGGGGCGCCTTTAAGTCCAACAAGAGAGTGCGGCCGCACGGCATAGTAAAGTAACAAAGCAAGAAAAAAAAGAGGAACAAGGAAAGCCACCTGGCCAGCAAATTTTCTGGGGATATTTCGTCGTTCTCCTTGTCCCTGTCACTTTTTTTTCCCCCTCTTAGTGGCTTTCTTTACATAAAGCCTACCTAGCGTGGGGAAAGAAGGAACACGGCCGTAACAGAACGTGGAGCAGAGGAGTGCTGAGGCAGCGGACACTGAGAGGGAAGCCGGGGGCGACCGACGAAGATGATGGAAGCAACGCGAGTGACGAAGAGAGGTGCGGATGATGCTGGACGAGACAAATCCCGGGGGAGACAAGACTTCTCCATTAGCTTTTTCCCGTCCTCCTTTGTCTCTAGTAACTCTTCCCGAGTTCCTCCTCTTGGCTGGGGATGTTGAGTGGTCTCGGCTGCTACCCGCGGCTTCGAACTGCCGAACTACACTCTCAGAAGTAGCGAGCGAAGTTTGTTTTACGTCAGTAATATCATTTCTGCAAACATATAACGTAATGAGGTTTCTATAAGAGGGAAGAAGAAGAAAAATAAATGCAGGACCTCGAAACCGCACCGACTTTCCTACGTGAAATCGCACTCAGGGCGGAGAGTATGGCTTTAAAGTAATGAGCGCTTGGTGATTACTTAGCAACAAGTGGATTCATAGAAACGCGGTATTTTGAACTAATACACATATTATTGCAGGTATTACCAGCATCAATTTTTAATGCTTTCTACTCATACATTTTTGTTCATTCGTTTGTGTCTTTGCTCTCGCGTTTGCTGAGTCGCTTAGTATTTCATTTTTTTTTTGTGTGTGTCTTTGCTGTCGCATTTGATTGCTCGCTTAGCTGTTTATCTATATCTGTTTGTTTGTTTGTTTGTTTGTTTGTTTGTTTCTTTGTTTGTTTGCTTGCTTACCTCAGCCCACATTGAAGAGGCTTTGCTAACGTGTTTTTCGTTCGCCGCAGGTCACTTCAAGGTGCTGGCTCAATACGGTCAATAAGGGTGCCATAAAGCCAGCCACAAAATGAAAATTACTGGACAAACGAACGACAGGAAGCGACCAAGCAAAGCTTCATTAAAACGAAACAAAAACAGAACACGTAGAAAAGCTATTTTTTTACCGTTTCGATAGTGTTGGCAGCCGCCTGTTTCATATAAGTGCTTCACACAGGGCAGAGTGACTCACCTGCAAAAGAAAAACAGAAAACAAAGAAAAGCGTTAGTGCGCAGTTCACTCGTATGACTGCGGCGCTCGCAATAGGCACCATGACCGAAATAGGAAAACCCTGTTTACGTCCATTTTGTCTCAAAAAACGAAGCGCTGTTGTTGAGAGGAATCGCTCAACCAATTTCCACAAACTTGGGTGCGTTTGCACAAGTCCGAAGCAACGTAGTAGAGCACGCAATACAAGGCTGTTTTATACTGGGGAAAAGCAAGGCGTATGTCTGCGCTTCCTTGTCCCGGTGTTGCTGATCCAGACAGACACTGCTGTACAACTTGCAATGTTATCAGGAAGAAAAAGTTCTAAAATTGTCCCATCGAACACCGACCGGCTTGTTTAGTTTCAATAAACCCTCGTGTTACACGAGCAAATAAAGGAAAAGGTTAAGAGGTTAAATATGTATAAGAAGTTATCTCTGGAGTGTCCCGGTCGTCTGGAGTGATCGTATTAGAAAGCACCGTAGAGCCACTGGACGACTATCATGCGCGCATACCACGTGCTGGAGTAATTAATGTACAGCAAGTCGTGCTAATTACTAATTGGCACACCTTTCTTATGTAATAGCGGAACCTAATGGCATTAACAGTGATAAATGCATTATCGCTGATGCCAATATCCAGAAAAGGTAACGAAGTATGTATTACTTTGCTTTTCGAATACGAACCGAAGCAAACCCAAAATTTTTTCTGACTCCGAAAAGAGTGTAACTAACGCCAAAACATAAAGACCTTTGCCCGAAAGCATGCTTGTGCAGGTCGACCTCTTTATATTCAGTTTCGGCAGATGTGAATATAAGTTCATTTAATGAAAGAACGCTCTTTATCTCTAACCTTGCAAAACGTACTGTGTGGCGCCACCCTGAATAGGAGTCGAAATTCCAGATACCACCTGATACCATGCCAACCTGACTGACTCTGAAGTTGTGTCGTTACCTTGGTGTCTTTGTTGGACAAGATCTGTAGACTTCGTCCAAAAACCCATTTCTTGGAAATTTGGTGGCCTAGCGCTGTAGCCGTTTTTCGCGTGCACGTTTCTCCTGAGAATCGCTATCAAAGAGCAACCGACTTTTGAAAGCAACATGATCGAAAACACTCGACTTTTCCTGCATGCAAAATATTTTTCTTTATTCTTCCTTCTCGTGCTTTTGTCCAGAATAACGTCGGGTGTCATTAGGGTCTCAGACCTAGAAATAAACTATATATCGCAAGGCTTTTCGCTGAATAGCTTGTCGATTGTGCCCGCGCACGCACAACAAACACACCGGCAAAAATACTAAGGACAAACAAAGACACGACTTTCTGTGCCACAGTGCACCGATGCGTGCATCATAAACGAACTCCGCAGCCATTGGCTGAAATAATTCGACCGCGTTTGACGTTAGCACAGCTCTTTTGAGGACAGCTCTTGTCAAGCGCCTGCGCTAAAACCCGCACTGACTGGCTCTGTCTGTCTGCGGTTGGGCCATACCCTTTCAGTATAGCATCAGAGCATCGACCGAACTGCAATACTGTTCGGGCACAGCATCTCTCGGCTTCAATGTTCATATACCACTCGACAGAAAGTAAAAAAAAAAACATCTACGACTAGCCACCATCCTTTAGGCAGCCCGACGATGCAGTCCGATCGAAGATATCATGCTGTCCAAATTTTGCTTTTGACAGCACCCAAAGGATCCGGTCTAATAACCGTGCCAGGAACAAAGGAACCTAGCCACCACAGGTTCAGAAGAAAATGAGTGCATGCATTTCTTGCGCAGTTGTTATTCGCGTGGCCACTCTTTCTTTCATTTTTTTTCTTGTTCCCTTCGCTACGTGTAGGGTAGCCTACAGGGCATCGCCTGTTTAACCTCCCTGCCTTTCCGTCCTTCTGTTTCTCTCTATCTATCTCTTCATGAAAGCTACAATGCTCGCGATGCCACTTGATACATGCGAGAAATTAATCTGACCTAATTCCTGCAGCGTGACTCTAACAGAGAGCTGAGCAGAAAAAGTAAATACGGCTTGGACAAACTTTTCCCATGTATACCGGCACTAGTTACATGCACAGCGTTGTACCCCATCCGCATCATGGCTATCGCGGGATTAAGCATCGCGCTGACGCAAATGAATGTTGGATTATGGGCATTCAACATAATCTGCACCTTTCTGAAGTACATGCGCACCTCTATGACTGGCTCTAACACCCCCACCGATTTTGATTTTCCCGTGTAAGCTCTATGATCCTTCTTTTGTTTCGTTAAATTTTCATTTAACAGTTTTATACACACAAGACTTTTCTACACTGTAAACCCAAATATGCCTATATGACAGTAAAAATGGAGCAAGGTGTCCCCTAGCGCCTCTCTGTTATAAAAGGGAGTGCCCTAAAGGACCGCTTACTCCCAGTTTTACTCCTTTCTGTTTGGAGTGTATGCGCCCGACAAGCTTCCTTTGATGTCCCCGCATCACTGCCATTTCAGTATGTTCATTGTCGCTGCGAAAAACAACCGATCTTTCCTATCCCGCTTTGACGACATCACTTCTTGCAACATCTGCGCCAGCAACGACACAGCTCAACACTTCCTACGCCGGCTGCCCCCGCTTCGCTACGAAAAGACAGTAGCGCAAGGCGGCACTAAGTGCTTTGAACAATCGTTGGTCGTCCGGAAAGAAACTCCCGGGACACCGGCCTCATCGATCATCGGGGCAGGGAAGCGGCGAAAGCGAAGCCTCCGTATCTTGAGCCCACAGGCCAGCACAGCAGCCGCCGCCTGGCTGCGCGGGCAGGAACCACTTGCTCTCGTGCGCCCGCACACCGCACTATCTCTTGTCTCTCGTCCACTGCTTTATCGTTTGCCTGTGCTGTGAGGTAGCCAGTATCCCAGCACGTCTTTCCACCGTTTTCTTATCTCTCCACTGCATTCCTTTTTCCTTTTTGACGAAATGAAAGGCCTTGTGGAGTAACAAAAAAAACTTTTTTTTTTCTTGAGGACACCTGCATCACTCGACAGAATGGGCGACAGTTGATTGAAAAGAGTTTGTCCTTCAGTTAAGGGGATAATTTTTAGTGATACATGGCTTCATTCATCCTAGTTCCCGTGGTGATAGCTGTTGCTTTATTCCGCATTGCGCATTTCCTTTCGTAGCGAGCAGGCATTCCGCTTAATCCTCTTCGTGAAGCTCTCATGTGTAACGTCGCACAAAATAGCTGATATTTTTGTTTCGCATGTACGGTTGCCGGGCAGAGGCCGCCGAATGCACGTTGTTAGACCAACTGCACGATCGCTGCCAAAAGTACTTTGTCATAGGCATGTTTTTTTACGTTTAGGAGATTACATACTAAACAAATACTTGAAGGCAAAATGGGACATAACTTTGTTACTGTATAGCAGTAATGCATTCCTTATGTCGGTTATTGCAAGCCGTGTAAAAAGAAACGCGAGAAATATTTCAAGCTTAAGACCATTTCTTCTTTTTTATTTCTTTTTAGAGGTTCGTAATTACTGCCACCGTCTTCAGCATCCACTGGAACAGTCGAGTCATGGTAATAGTTTTTCCTTGTTAAATGTTACTTTCCGTTTTCTAACAATTTGAGAAAGTAGCGCTTCATAAGTGGTCGCTGCTTGCGCCGAAGTACAGAAGCGAACGAACGATTACCCGAGGTAAAACTGCGCGTGCGACCCGCATAGGTCCCTTTTTGCCAACGCGCCACCCTGAGACATTGCAACACTGCTTCCCTGGGACGTTGCCAAGCAACGGAAAGTTCTTCTATCAACGTACACACGCGCGGTTCTAATAAATCACGTTAGGTGCTTGACGCGCTGATGCCAAGCCTGCGACACTATGTGCACCCGGTAACACAGTGATTCAAAGTTAACATTATTAGCACACGTGGCGTGAGGGGTGTATTATTGATGACAGCGAAGAGAAGCGTAAAAGGGACGGAGATAAAACTTTATCACACGAAATTCAGTGGCTGGCACGAGGCAGATTGCCCTCGCCTGTCTGACAATGATTACGAAAGGCAGGTGCCCGTAGAGAAACAAGTTCTCCGAAAATAACATCAAAACTCGTGCGTATAGTTAATTCACTTACGAACTTCTTCCCGACCGCTGCCTACGTCTTCAAAGCCAACGTGATTAACTGAGGCAAATCCTATTTGTGCCTGACGAGATAAAAAGTTTTTTTTTCTTCAAAAAACAAGACAAAATCGCTGCCTATCACTTTACCTTCACGTCGCACACGAGGAGACAGGCAGGTCAGTGGAGTGAATAATGTAGTGCGGACCGATAAAGCTATTCATGGTAAAAGCAACGTACTAATCTGTACTAGCAGAGTTCAAAGCTCTGATTTGCTGCTGTCAGGTATCGTTTCTTTCAAAAAATCAGTAGCCCCCTATCTTACCGCGCAGTGAAGTAGAAAGCGATGGGAACGTTCCAGGGCGAACTCAGGTCGGCGTGAGAAAGTGGTAGTACCTACACAGCGCTGCCGCATTCAGAGGTGACACGCGGAGCTACAATGTGTACATCTTGAAATGATAAGAAGGACAGTAGATGCAAAACAGAACGCGATCTCTGTAGGCACTGCGTGTAGGTGACATCTGTTGCATATAGGTGATAAGCAGCTGCGTATAGGTGACCAGCACGCAGCGCGAGCGTCGATAGAATGACGTGATTTAAGCCTAGCAAGTATGCATCCTCACAAGCTCCGGCAGGCTCGGAAATTATTGCTGCAGTTGCAAAAAAGCTGCTCAAGGCATCGTGACAGAAAACGTGCTTTTTCAACGAAGCACCCATTGCAGAACTGTGAAGCAAAAACTCCCCCTCCCTTCCCCTCTCCCCATAGAAAAAAAAATTGTATGAACCTTATACACACACTAATAGCGTAATTAAGAACAGCTCATCTTGTGAAAACAAAATCCATTTAGGCCAAGAATAATCCTGTGCGACAATTCATTTCTTCATTATAATGTACTGCGCTTGATTTAATGTCCGAAGCTTGTGCGCAGCAAACGCTAACTATTGAGTGCATAACTGGAAAGATGATGTCATTTTCCTCAAGCATTCATCCATAGCACACAGATATTACAGACGTACACGACAATGGAAGCCGCCTCATAAATTATGATTTGTTTCGTATGCAGAAGCATGAGAAGACTGGGACACCGAGAAAGATTAGGTCCTTAGTCATCTCTAAACAGGCTGTTGTCGCCGCTGTGCACGAGGACCAGCTTCCAATTCAGAAATTTAAAAAAAAATAATGACTGGCGGAAAAGAAGGGTATCAGAGGAAGGCAGAGAAGGAAGGGACGCAAAAATCAATGACCTCAATTTCTTTGCCTTCTTTTTTTTTGTGTGTGTGTCGATATTACTCGCAGTTTCATGTCCGTTTTTATGGCTGCCGCATTCGCGGTCAGCCGGCCTCCTTTTGGCGTCGTGTTCTCTTTGTTCACGTGCCCAGCGTCCGTCGCATTCTTGACCAAGGCGTGCTTATTGCATCGTTTGTTATACGCCGCTGACCTCTATACCCTAACAGTCCAGCCCTCGACTCTCCGTCTGCCGGGACCATTAACCGGGCCGCGAAAGATCAGCGCCGTGTAACTGCCCCACAGGCATCTTTCCAAGTGCACTGTGCGCCGCACGAAGATTGGACCTCGAAACCCTATGATGCACCGTATTCCTTCCACATCAACCCTACAATAAAACGCAGACCACGTAAACTATTTACACGAGCGTTGTAGCAAACGAACAGCCCACTTGAGCCGCGCACTTTGCGGTTTGAAATCTACTTTTTATACATCTTGGCAAAAGAGCCCTCTTTTCGCGTCGTATATACTGCTGGTTGAGGAGGAATGCAGCATGCGGGTGGTACTGTAGGTTGTGCCTGAGCTAGCTTTGATTTTGTCAGCGGCACCAGCAATTCAATGCGTATTTAGGATAAAGCCGCAGCACTTTATGAAGCATTCTGTCGATCTGTAAGAATTTCCTCTAGTGTGTGTAATTGATAAATATTCACTATGCCCTAGATTTCTATCGCAGAACCTGGCAAAGCAGTGAAACAAACATTCGGCATTTCTTAACATCAGTGAATAGTACATAACAAGAGGTTACATTCACCAAGCGTGTACCTGCGTGACTTCATTTAAAGATTTTAAAACTTGCATGAATATTCATTCTATTATCCTAGCTGTCGCTCAGACGAACACCTAAAACGAGTTATTTGTTTTAAACTTACTCTACCTCGGTTACCTCTCCAAAACACATTGAACTGGCAGTGTTCCAGCTTCAACTCTTGGGTGAACTGCAGCTCGCCCTTCCATATGCTAGCCATCTTGCTTAGGCTAACTGTAAACAACTGCCCCAAACAAAGTAAGATTTTTTTTTTTCATTCAAATACAAATATTTACAGGGTTATATATTTTCACTCGGAACCGCACGG
Source organism: Amblyomma americanum (assembly GCF_052857255.1). NCBI lineage: Eukaryota > Metazoa > Arthropoda > Arachnida > Ixodida > Ixodidae > Amblyomma > Amblyomma americanum. Next base: position 22,579,786 of record NC_135502.1, on the reverse strand, counting down.
CTACAATCCGGTGGATGTTATTACATTTCTCTTTTTGAAGTAGTATACGTGCAGACATAGAAGTGAGTGTTCATTGAGGATGCTGGCTATTTTACTAGGTTTTTCCTTGAGCCTGGTTATCTTTCAAATGTGTTTATTTGTATGAGAACAGGGCCGGCTCTTCAAAGGCGAGAACATTCGGGGTGCAGCAGATCTTACCGCCTACTACTAGAATAAGCGGGTACGTAATAAACTAATTTATTTCTGCTGGAAAGAAAACTTAGAATTATGCACAATGCGCATGTAAAACACGAGCATTCTATATGTTCCTGTAGCCATATTTTAGTTGTCTACAACTGCAGGATATATTTGTCCGTCATTTATAAAGATAAAATCCAGGAGGTGCAATGAAAGCAACCAAATTTGAAGGAAGTCAAAGATTTGCCGTATATCACGGCACTCCCCCCAACTTGGAAGCCAATAATCTAAAGACAAATATCGCGTGAAATTAACGCCTCTGCCGTGGGCTCGCGTTCCCCGAGGAGCTTCCAGATGATGACAGCTGCCTCCTTCTATCATGATTATCGTTTTCGAGCACACGCCGCTGTGTTGCTGAGTGCTATCTGTGACGCTCTTGAAGTCTCGTCAGCGCAGTTAGACATCATTTTCATTTGTGCTGAATATTCAGCTGTCCATTTTCCCAGTCTGCCACAGGTGACAGTTGCCGAGAAGAAATATACGCTTAACCGCGTACGATGCAACTTTCAAGCTTTGTGTTGTCACATACGCGGGACTACACGGAAATCGGGCAGCCGTCCGTAACTTAGGCGTCGACGACAAGTGCCTGCACCGGTAGTGTGACCCGAAGAAGGACATTGCCGCAACTAACAAAAGGAGGAAGGCATTCCGCGGGTTGAAGTAGTAGGCGCTATATACACACAGAACTATGCGCTAAATATAGCGTCAAACTTAAATGAACAATAAAGTAGCTTCCCCAGAACACAGCTTGAAAATTGACCTGAAAAATGCCGCTTTTGGGTAAGGACTGCACCCCGCCAAAATTTCGAAACAAAAATTAAGTGCGGCTCTTGCACGCATATATAGGGCAATTTTGCTTCGTTCCCTACTTGTATGTAACGGAGCTAGTTTACCGCCACCAGTTACCGTCGAGAGTGACAGCAGCTGGACACAGATGGCAGAGTTTAAAATTCAGTTTTAGCTGATTTTCGCCATACATATGCAGAAAATCAACTACAACATGTAGCGAGGAAAGCGGGAAACCGGTTGTGTAGTGCAGCTTAACTAGACCCCTGCCATACCTACCATATCCTTTTTCAATATGGCAAGAAAGACAGCAAATGAGCCCCTAACGACAACAAACCGTAAATTATTGAATACATACCAGTGCACAGAAAGAAAAAAGGGAACAGGAAGAAAACGGTAATGAAAAGTGATTCTTTATTGGAATAGATATGACACAAAACACATTCTGGTAACAGGATGAATTCTTCTCATGTAAGTTTAGACTTATTAAGCGTATTCAGAGAAGTAGGCTGCACCATCAGTAGGCCAAAGTTGGTACTTAGCAAGGGTTATGCATTAGGGTTCACTAAACCTCGTAGATGGTGACGAGGTGTTCTATTTCGATTTGGCTACCTTAGTGATATTTGCAGTGTGCTTATGCAGCTCACGCTTAAAATGCGTAAAAGTTCAATAGAAATCACTGCTGCATATAGACGATGTTTCTGCAATAATAGGATGTTATCCCCGGCATTCAGTCTCGAAAACACTGCGGCTTTTACGGACAGTCCCCTATATAATTGTTATATCTGCGTTACTAGGACTTAGGTACCAGAACGCACGCAGCAGCTCCTACAGTGTAATTTAATCATACTCCCCAATATAATTTTACATATCAGCTTGCTTTTCTGAGATGAAATCAAAGATTGAGCTCTGCAAGAGATAGAAAACAGATAACGGCGCGGCCAATGATTCGACATCAAGTGGCAGTATTATGTTCCCTCTTGCTGCGGTATTTAACTATACAGCCCATTCCTTCCTGGTACTCTCGTCGAAGAAACGAATTCATCGAGTTTGTAAACAAAGGCGTGCTTCACATTCTAAGACTGAATACAAGGCATGGCACGATCAAAATATTTCTTGGCCACCTTCGCTCGCCCATTCCGACAGAATGCGAGTAAAAAAAAAGTCTGAACGGTTCCAGCTGAGGCCTCCGAAAAATCTAGCTCCATTTGAGTTGCTCTGGCAGCAGGACAATTCATTGCCGTACACGGTCTGAAACCTCGAGCGCACAAGCTTTTCACCGAGCGCCCGCTGAATCCGGCAATAGCACACGATGCGGGGGATGCGCGCAAACGGACCCCGGTGGAGGAGAAAATACCTCCGGCTTTAATCTCTTTTCGCCGCGTGAGCACCGGGGCGGTGGCAGTTCTAGGAATTACGGGCTCGTCGACGACGTCGAGAGACGCGAGAGGCGAGTAGGGAATGCGCACAACGCGTCTCCGTGTGCTTCCGAGCGGGGAAGGGGATGCGGAGAGGGCAGCGCCATTAAGTCCAACGGCGATAAATCTGGACCCGCCCTGGTAGGATCCGAGTGAGCACGGGACATGGCGACCGCCGAATCCTACGGAGCAGAGAGGGAAGCAGTAAAGGGGCTCCGCTGTTATGTAGAAGGGGGGAGAGGCAGAGAGAAAGCGCGCGCGACAGCGGGCAGAAATGTGGGACCGCTTTATGTCTTTATATGGCGAGTAACGTGATTAATATGTGATGAGCACGAGAGAACGGCGGCAGCTAGGGCTTTAAGCGTGTGGGCGACGGAGGAATGGTAGACATTAAGGCGAGGAACTCGCGAGCGAAGCCGTATATTCGAAATATAAGCGTGAAATAGAAAGAATTAAGGGAAAGTTCCGAGCTGAAAGGGGATTTTAAAGTACAAGAAATTTCCGCGGCAGTGCTGGGGCTCCGTGCCCCCAGTAGGAGAACTGATCCACCTGAAAAGAGCATAGGCGTACACAGGCCCGCCATAGGGTGGGCTCAAATTTCATGGCAGCACCTGACCATGCCTTCTGAGAGAAGGGAACAATATGGGACAAAATTTGTCTCATGATAAGGGGCCCACTGCCCCATTTCCCCCTCCCCCGTTACTCGTCTGTTCACGGTTGAGGTCGTCAAATAATAGCGGAGAGGTTTATTTTGCCACACGCCTGGCGAACCCTCTTTAGTCTCTAAACATTGTCTCAGTCACCCGCGGCAGCATGCCAGTTTACTCCCGATTAACTGACGTGCACTCCCGATGAAAAAAAAATACGAAACAGGAAGTATAATACCGGCTACGCGCTCGCACTGCAGTCCTCAAAGATGGAACTATAGATTGCATATTGTGTAAATAAATTGTGATTACCAATAGCATAGTACACCTGCAGAAGTAAAGCCGGAGTAGTACTGGGGTACTACTCCGGCAGAGTAGCTGGAGTTTTCTGCATTGAAAACGTTTACAACGGGATGAAGGCATGCCTCAGCCAACTGACCAACATTGCGGAAAAAGAACTTGTCTTCCTCTTTCCTCAAACGAAGACGAGTTTTCTCGAAACATTTTGGTCACTAGACTGATGCTGTTCTCCCGCTTCTTCAAAATCATGTGGTGGATGCAGTAGGGGTAGCCTTTCTGGGACGCTACATAACGACTTTGGGACACTACATAACGACTTCTTTTTTTTTCGCAAAAACTGCAAGATGAGCATCCCAGTCTGAATATAGGTGCAGCTGTCCCGCTTCCAACCCGCAGCACGAAAAGGAAGGACGGAAGCCACCCGCACGGTTCACGCGTAGCTATTGCTCCGGCAACCCATCTTCGCGGGCCGGGGGACTCCCTTTTCCGCGAAGCTATCATTCTGCGGTTAATACTTCGGCAGAGCTTACGCACGCATGCGGTCACGATCTATCAGAGCAGCCTCTGTACGCCCCCCCCCCCCCCTTCTTCAACGACGCCATCGACCCGGTTGGGGCATCGTCAACCCCCTCAGCCACCACCCCTTCCTGCCGCCTTTTTGGCCGCGGCCGCACTCTTACGTCTTTGAGAGATAAATATCGGGCGGTTCCCTCCGCTCATTCCAAACTGCCGCTTCCATTCGGAAGCGATGAAGAAGGGTAAAGGGGGGTTCTCCTTATTTCGAAGGAAAGGGAAAGAAATGCAGAGAGGCTGCCGACGACGAACGACTTTCGGCTATCCCTCTCTCACGAGACGCCACTCGGACGCTCACGAAGTAAGAGTTTGAAACATGCCTGCATCGCTGTTCCGCGGTAGGGACGGCAACAAGCCCTCCGCCAGTCTGATAGCGAGATATCTGCGCTTGTAAGAAAGGCATCGTCTAGGTGAAAAGCTCCCGGCCCACCGGGTTCAGTGGTGCATCGTGTAGCGGGGTCTCGCGGGGCACGTTTGTCACTCCAGTGCTTTCGAGGGTGAGGACTGGAGTCCAAAACCCATCAGCACCATGATGTCCTGTGAACATTCGAAAAAGCCTGTGCAAAGAGAAGACTTCGGTTCAAACTTGCTGTCCTGATTTCATACCCGATTACGAATAAGTGTGATAACTTAAATCAGGATGCAATTTCTGACATCGTTCGGATAATGAAAATGGTTGGTGCAATTTTTATAGGAGGTGCACTAGTAATTTTTCTTCGTCTGTGACAGTAGGCGCGCTATGCCACGTATCATACACTACCACATACCACATATCAAACGCTGTACATTCCGCATATCAGAAGCGCCATAAGTAGGAGAGCGTCAGCATTGGTTTGCCTGCCAGCAGTGGTAATGGCCCCACCGTAACATATCTTAGCGGCGAGTCCACTTTTCGCTTCTGGTGGGGTTTCTATGCGCCTCATTCGTACTTGGGTGCGGAGAAGCCCTGAAACGCGTTCTCTGCAAAACGCAAATTAACTGAGAGTAATAAAACTATATTCGGAGTTCATTGATTTAGCAACCGGTTACAACTGCCGTCTAGTGGTCTGGGCGCCCGCTTCGACTGCGGGATGTGGTTGATTCGAAACCCACCGCCGGTCACCCACCGGTAAAAATGGGTACAAACCACCCCCGGCCCGGCGCCCGGCTTCTTCAGGGGTGTGTGCTTGGAGGAGGCTCCGCAAGCCCCGCTGCGCCCTTTCGGGGGCAAACCCAGTTTCGAACACTCAGCCTGGAAAGGTGGTTCTTGTTTCACTGCAAAGTGAAGAGTTTGATTCAAAGCTCACACGCTCTAACCAGCGTCAAGTTCAGCACTAAGCGATCCTTCGTCAGAAGCGATTCAGAGTATCACTGCGGTCCTGGGCAGGTTCAGTTTTTCCGGCTGTCCGACTTTGTACAACTGCGTACAACATATATATATATATATATATATATATATATATATATATATATATATATATATATATATATATATATATATAGTGTACGTCAGGCGAGATGCACACTACGATCGATAGCTGTCTTTTCCTGGCCATATCTTGTTCCCTCAAAAGCTGCAAAATTCTTTTGCATCAACTGTTTTAAATAATTATTCAGATATTGTTTTTTCTTTACTTTTGTGTTGTTTTTTTTGCGCCTAATAATGTATACCCGCGTGTGCATCCTCGTCGCATGATTTCAAATGTCAGCTCTTCAAGTCGTCCTTTCTAAAACTACGCTTGTGCCCACCCACTCTGACCCTGTTTAAATATTTTTTTTATTTCTAAAGTTTGCCATAAGGGCATCATTTAAGCTGGCTGTATACAACAGAAAGTCGAGTAGGATATTTTCATGCCGGAAACTGAGCAGGCTCCTGCTCTAATTCTTCCGAGTGTGCGCATGAACGCGATACAAGTGCATCGCATCCGCTTCTGATCGCATAGCGTGCATGCGAAGGGCGCAAATTTCTCGAAAAGTGCGTCGCGTTCAAGGCGCTTTAAGGTCTACAAGGATAGCGCAGGAGAACTTTTCGAAATACATGTAATGAGCGAGGCGCCTTGTATTCGGGCACGGATAGGGTTTGTTGAACAAAGGCTGAGCCGCACTGCTGCTAGGAGCCGTAGTTCTACGCATTTAGCCCTGGACAGCCCTGCAGTCAGTGCTGAGGGAGGCTACACACAAGAGCTGGAAAGGAATAGCTGACGAATAAGTGACCAAAGGGAGCACCATTTCATTCGTCTAGAGGGCAGCAGTGCATGCCTTTTGCCCCCCTTCTTTCCGACCAAAAATCGAAACGCAAACTAAATCAGGCGATTCGTTCCAAGCGACTGGGGCTGTATCAATTAGGATTCCACCTTGGGTCGTGCGCATCTGCTCGCGATACCTAAAGAAAGTTTCCCGAAGCCTAAGTCTCCAGAGGCGGGCATTCTCTCCGTCATCCACTAGAGACGCTGGCCACTTCGTGAGCCACAAATCGACCCGAGGAATCCATTAGGCAAAGAGCGTGGGGTTCGTACACGGCACCTCTTTTGTTCTTTCTTCCTCTATATTTCTCCCAACACTCGGATGCAGTGCTTACCTGGCTACGCATACGCTTCTTTTATGTAGCCGCATATGAAAGCTGCAATGGCCGTAGCATCGCCTATACTCCACTGTTTCCTCTCTTTTTGTTTTCTTCGTCTTTTTCCATCTGTGCTCTGTGTATGGTCCTGTGCGTTGAGATAAATACGAACTTCAAATAGCTTCCCTTTAGACTTCGCGAGCACGTACAACTCCCTTCCTAAAATGTGCTGAAAGTGACTTCACTCGTTCAATAAGAGCTTGTATAGGCCAAGAAAATACAATGCAATACCGTAAATTTGCATAATAACTCGATAGGTGGAATTATTTTTTAGCACTCACGCAAATCCTGGAGAAAAAACTCAAGGGTCCAGTTGGTTCGAGCAAGTAAGACAGTCCAATGCGCCAGCATGCAACGTGACAGCTTCCATAGTCTGCTTGCTCTGACTCTCGACTATCGAACAGAGCTTACGCAACCAAACCGAAGGAATAGTACAGTGAATTTCTTGCAAAAAGAACCGCTTCGCTATTCAAGAGAAAACAGTCTTGCATAAGCATCTTTCTAGTGTGTTTTTTTTTTATCTCAGGCTGGCGAAGAAATCCCTAGACGTTGCTCCAATTTTCTCCAGCTGCTACTAGCAACTCAGGCGTTGTAATGCGTGGAAGCCTCTGCTTCTGCAGTGAGAGACCACGAGAAGTGCTGCTATGAGACTTCTTTTTGAAGCTCACCGCGGCCGTCTTTCCTAACGCACTTTTACGGCACGTGTCTTCCATACTGCATTTGCGAAACCGTCCGTCGTTCAGTGGTTACAAAACTCGTCCACTTCTTCGGTCGCTTTGGCCGGACATCACATCTGCTACCGTAGCTCAAAGGAGGGGACGCCAGTTGAGGCCAGATATTGATAAAAGTAATACAATAAAAACTACTGGAGTTTCAACGGTGAGAACAGGATACTGTGTGCCGCAGACTGATTAACTCATGAAAGAGGGCAGGGGTGTGTTCCCGGTGAAGAGAATAACCTTTATATCTTCCAAAGAACACGTTTTCGACGAACAGAGCTATTGGTGCAATTAATGTGTGTCTGATGCTGTGCAATAATTTTTTTTTTTACCGAGCACTCAACTAAAGAGTTCCTCATAGGCAGTGTCCAGGTTTGCGACGTTAAACCCCAGTTACAGTAGAATGTCATACCGTACCATGCCTCACCATATTACACGTACCGTACCATACAATACCACACAAATGTATGACATCTGTGTTTACATCATCCATGAGCTTTTTTGAGGGGTAAGCAAAATCTAATTTGCTGAAAAAACTTCTTTCCTCAAGAGGCATTCTTGAAAAAAATATAAAACGCATTTCACCCGTATAATGGTGGAGCGGTTAGTACTTTTTTTTTATGAGACGAGTAGCATAAGTGCTTTGGGAGATTCCTTAGTTACTCTAATGTGCCTTCAATGCATTAACTATTTAAAAGTCACATACGCTGCAAGCTCTTATATCCTAAATATTACCTTGGCTGCTTTTATGCAATAAAATAATTGTTCTGTCTCCAAAACTATAATCTCAATACAGCAGCCCACAACGCAAAACTCATCCATCAAGCTCATCGAGCATATTGAAAAACGATAGGGAATGAGGTAGTCTCTAATTACTTACAGCAACGAGCGAAAGGCGAATCAATTTTAAAACGTACTGACCGGCATTAGCTGCATCACAAAACACGTGCGCACCAAACAACCGTCAAGGCCGTGCATAAAGAACGTGTTTATAATTGCTTTCGGACTGAGGTGCCTGCGTGTCTATTGTGCGTTTGTGTTGGCGTGAGGTTTTGAAGATGTGAGTGGATTTTAATAACAAGAAGAAAAACCACAAGACTTGCACTTCATTCTCCGTTCCGAACCAAGGAACAGAGAGGTGCGACAATTCATACTCTAAAACAGCGACCCTTGACCGCCGATCAGCACAGTGCCATGATGACCAAATAAAGAAAAAAAAAGGGGTGTTGACACACCGCACATAACAAATACATGGCGATCTTAAAACGACAAACAAGAGTCACAGCCTTTCCTTTCTTTTCATTTCTTTTCCTCTCCTGTGATCACCGGCTGCAGCAGTTTTCATTGGTTGCGACAGCATGAAGCGAAGCAGCTTCTAGGCCCGTAAAACACGGGGGAGGAAAGGATGAAGGGAAAGTGGGGGTGGTGAGCAGATGAGATATAAGGACCATAAGCGACCGGCAGCCGCTCCGAAACGCAACCGGCTCGTCAAGCAGGCGAATGGCGCGTCTGTAGTCGCTATCATCGCGCCGCAGAGCCCAACGACCACTCCAGCTGTGTGGAACAAATGTCTTCGGTTTGGCACGAAGGTAGCATCCGCCACTCGAAGGCCAGGGATTGGGGAGGGGCGATACTAGTCGGCGAGAGAGAGAGACTCTAACAGTACGGGCGTAATAAAACGTGAACGATCAGCCTCGATCCCTATCTGCGGTCGTAAGCGCTTAGTCGACATAGCGGTGCGCGAGTGATATCGTGGCAAACGATGCTTAGATGTCTCGACCGGAGATTGGACGCAATAACAGCCTGGGGCACACGTGTCACGAAATATTTGCACGACAGCGGAATGTTCTTGCCTCGAGACTATATACCAAAAGCTTAGCGGGTGATACCTTTTTAAATGCTTTTATGCCTCTCCAAATTCCATTTTACACAGTTTGAAGGTTTTGTTCTATTTACGGCCACCGCGCCGTGCTCATTTTCTGGCCTATCTGACAGTGATGTGAAATCTGCAGACGCAGAGGACTGCGTTGAGCAATGTCGTATATTTTGATTTAGAAGCTTCGCACGGCAGCAAATTGATGGATTTCACACTTCTTTTATATTTTCTCATTGTGTTTGCTACCACACTGTCCAGCCGAGCAGCGTCTTTGAAATTTTATTATAAATGGATCTAGAATTAGTTCCATGGGCTCAAAGACAACTGCTCCAGTCTCAAACACCATTTATTATTTGCCAGAAGCTGATAAAAAGGCGTCCCCAAGTATGTTTGGTCACAGCGCTGCTGAACAGGTGGCAGCGCGTTACGGCTGCACAATAGAGATGTACGATTTTTTTCTACTAGAAATCCGAAGTAGAAATTGCGGGTTCTCAAGCGTCACAAAAATGCAGCCTCTTGCCAATAATGTTCTATAACTCCCCTGCCTTACTGCTAGTTAACGCGTTTGAAGAATGATGCTTCCCATTCATCATTGAAACAGATATCGTTTTGACTTTATTTCCAGAATGTAGTTGTTTAATAAACGTCTTCTTTGAAATGAACAACAGAAACACGTATCTTAATGGTTGGGTCTGGTATGGTTATGTTATTGTCAGAGAATGAAAAACCAACACAGGTAGCTGCACCAAACGAGCCAGCACTGAACGCCCAGAAAATACTTTTTTACCGCTTTTTGAAGCAGTAAAAAGTCTATTCTTATGACGACAACGCATTTGAAAGAAAAAAAAAGTATCTAATGTGTCCACCCTAAATCTCTGAGAAGTTGTTTCATTCTGTTCTTGAACAGAATGCCAATTGTTTTTCTCCTTTTCCTGCTGTGCCAATATTGTAAGGAAGCCAGGACCCAGTCGAGCTATTTTCACAGCTTTTAGTCCTGGCCCCTCCTTTTTTTTGTGTTGCTGCTAAAAAGAAATAATCATACTTAAGTACTCGACTAACTTTGCACACAACGTATTCTAAATTTTCGCATTCCCATAGCCCAACGTATCTAGACATCCGATGCTGATCATATGCATACAGCACATGCTCTGCACTGCTGAAACAAAGTCGTTCATACGATACTTCATGATAACAGAGCATAAGTGGAGTCCAACGCTTTTTGCTTTCAGTGGTTCCGTAGAAGTCGAAGCGCGTCCCGCCAATCAATGCGCTTGGCGCAACATGGCCATAAAATTCTAGCGGGCATCGTTACCGTGTTCAGTGCACGCCATACTATCCGCTCCCCTATGCGCATATCTCAAACCCTGCTGCCGAGCATTAAAGCACGTAACACAGGCAACTGATGTTCGCTTCCACCACCCGGAGAAGAAATCGAGCGGTAGTCTCTACATCGAATGGGCGGTTCTGATCCGAAGCACTAACAGCAATGCTCGAACCCGAAGAGAAGAGATACAGTATAATCGGACCCACCAGCAGGATCGCATATGTCAACTGCCAGTGCGGAATAAGACAGAGAATTCTCTTCGCAACGGCACCCACCGCTGTTCCGGTTGTGAACAACGGACGTCGGAAAAGCACAGCCGGCCGTGTGGCCCATAAGGACTCAACGACGCGTGCGGCAACAGCTCTATTGCGCGCCGTATCTCGCGTGCGCGCTTTGCACGCGTCGTTATGCATGCATGCCGGCTGGCTACTTGCGAGCAAGCTGCCTTTTTCGCTTTCTGTCCTTTTCTCCCTCTCTATTTTCCCTCTCTGCTTTTTTTTTCTAGTTGCAACGTAGCACGTGTAAACAGCGCTCGGAATGCCCCCCCCCCCCCCCCCCCCCCCCCCCCTGCAGATAGGTTGACTCAGAAATAAGATGTGCACTCAGACTACTGTTCCGCGTAGGCTGTGCATGTATTCTTGAGAATGTGGAAACTGCTGCATGCAAGCCAGCAGATGAATGCTCACCTGCTATCCGTAGCTCTGTACGCCACGACAGGCAGCACTGTCTAGCGTCTGGTGCCTTTAGTAGCTAAAGTTGCGTTTTGCAAGCAGCAAATTACACGATAACCCTCCACGCACGATATTTTTCACTTGAAGGCGGTACACGTTGAATTGTACTGCGAATGCGAAACAGCCCCCACTATGCCTGCAATTCTCGCCTTGCGCTTCAAAGAATGATAGACAATGAGAGTAGAAATCGGTGGGCATCTGTGCATGTGTACGTTCGAAGTCCTCATGCACGTGGTCAGGATAGCTTCCCTATATCTTCTGGCCTTGAAAATGCCCAATAAGGCTTTCGACTTTACGGGCCGCAATATATCTTCTTAGCTGTTGCATATGGCACACAGGTAGACGAGCTGAACATTGGCTTAGTGCAGCATCTCCATACATGCGCATAGTTACGTTTTCCTTGTACTGCCACCTGTAACGGCCGCACGCGTTTGATTGCCGCAATCTTGAATTCCAATTTATCTATTGTTCCTTTGACATGCGGAGTACGTGTGTACGCCGGTAAATCTGCCTCCGTCGCCTAATAATCAGTTTATCTCCGGCCATTTCATCGCTCCTTGAGCTCCTGAGCTCACAATGCTGTGACAAGCGAACCAGCGCAAACTAAGTGTATTGAATTGTAATCGCATACGTACGGCTACTTAGCATTTTTAATAACGAAATGGTCTACCTTATCTTGTCGCGAAGTAAGTACCAATTTTTGTGGAAAGTTTTGCTGCGAAAACAAACTGTACCCCGCTCACCCCCCCCCCCCCCTCTCCATTCGCCCCCCTGGGAATCTGATGTCTGTTGAAATGAGGCCTCCAGACCAAGCGAGGAGCTTCCATCTTAAACCCTCCCAAAGCACCACCACCAACTAGCCTCCCGCCTCCTCCTCCACCTAAGAGGAGAGAGGGGGGGGGGGGGGGCGCCAGACACCAACAACCCACCTACCTCCACCCTGCACAAGGCCTCCGATCACTTGAAGCCCAGACAGCGGCGGAAATGTTATTCAAAAGCGCAGTGGGAAAGCCACGTACCCTCTAAAAACAACACCCACCAGCCACATCCTCACCCCACCCGTCTAGCTAGAGAGCTGCCTAACCACCTCCGCCCAACTTCACCCTCCACGAAAATTCTGTCGTCTGTACACTGTAAACAGAAAGGAGTAAAAAGAGAATAAAGGGGAGTAAAAAGGCAGCAAGCCGTATTCTGTACCGCTCTCCACTTTATAAAAATGAGTGCGCTAGAGAACAGTTTACACCCGTTTTACCCCAGCTAGGCGTATTCGTGTTTGGAATGTCGGAAGCTTCGGCTTACAGTAAAAGCATTCACCGGAGTAAAAGCATGAAACTAAATATCGAGGGTAAATTCAGATCCTTTCCAACGACGGAGAAACGAGAATGAGTTAGGAAGGGAAGACAGTAGCTTGTACGAAATGATGCAGCCTTTAATTTTCAATAAACATTCGCAATTTACCAACCCCAGCCTTAACCAGGTGCGACAGTACTTTGTATCCGTATAGATGTTCTGGTGAATAACTGTTTTCCATTGTTCCAAATATTTTCTCTATATTTTTTTCATCACACACCATTGTAACCACATTCTATAAACTTTTTGTTGTTTTCTTTTGCACTGTTTTTCTACCTCGTGTTGGACTCCTGTAATTTATTTTGATTTTGAATGTGTTTAAAATCATCCATATGCATGTTTCATTTTGAGTTTTACATTACTACGAAATTGTATACACGTTCTATTTGTAACCACAATTTACATGTCTACCTGTGCTGTGTGTTTAAGTATTTATATGTTTATGTTCCTTTAGTTTTCTGTTTTCAATATTTGTATGACTTGCCCTGCCTTGTAAAACGCTGGGCCCTGGGCCTCGTCAAGCTGACAAGAGCAGCTTTTATCTCAAGTGCTCAAGTGTCCCACCAGAATTTTTTCTGGAAATGAAATGAAATGAATTGAATTGAATTGAATTGAATTTCTACTCAGCGGCAATTAAGCCAGCACGTAAATAAATGAGAATCTTGTTTGACCGGCAAGCACTCTGGTCGACCGGCAGGCACGTCTGATGCGGTCGCAGCGGCCCCGGAGTCGAATACATGAATGCCGGTTGTGCAAATTTCTTCGGCCAGCTCGTCTCCGGGTGGCAATCTATCAACGAACGCTACAGTTCGTGACCATCCGAGATCGGACGAGTCGGAGAGCGAGATCTACGGCGTAGACAGCACGGCCTCATCGGCCGTTTTTTTTTTTTTTTTGGCCAGCCGCCGTCCAATCAACGGCGTTAACTCCAGGGCCCCCGGTCAAGGACAGGCGAGTCACGAGAAGCGACGAAAACTCGGTTACTCGGCTTCAGCTGCATCAATAAAGCGGAATGAAGCAGAGATCGAAAAGGCCCGCAAAATCATCCGCGTTGTCTGCGCAATCGTAAACTTGGCCATTTTGTTTATTATTTCATTTGCGCGCACGTGTCTGCAATGTCTGGGAGACATGTGCACGCCATCGGACGTCCGGAGCTTTGAGCGAGATAATCTAGCCGCATACGATGGAAATTAGTATTAAGCGACTGCAGAAAGTGTTCGATGCATGATCGCATGGCGGGCTCGTCGTTACTAAAATGAGGCTAACATCGCCAAACAAGAAAAAAACACCATCTCCTTGGAATTAATGAAGTATCCTGAGCCGAATCTGCAAGCATTTATTACGACAATGAAATGCTACCGTTTGATCGCATTAATTTCTGTTACCAACGACATCGGTGAGGGGCCACCAGATGCTCATGTCTTGCTAACACTTTTTTTATCAAGTAGACAGTACCAAACGTACTAGGCACTATTAAAAGGAAAGACAACTCTCACTTAAATTGAAAAACGTTATACATATTTCACACATCCATACGAAGTGTAACGTTTAGTATTATATTGAGTATTACCTTAGAGTTCTGCAGGCAGCATACTTATTATGGTTATGTATTGTCACAAACTACGGCCAGTGATCGTGCTTTTGTCCGCCACCAGTAGATAGCGCTAAATTCTGTTAGTCCAGCGCTGCTGCTAGCTAGCGGAGGCGCGCCTCTATATTTCGAGTATATATCTGGCGTGAAAACGCCTTCAAGCACTAGTTTTATCTCATCTGCATAATTCCTACCACAGGGGAAAATGGTTTCGGTAAAACTAGCTCGACTTAAGAAATCCTTCTGGGTAGAGGGTGTTGACGTAAAGACTAGACCTGCTCAAGTAATTTTTTAAAAGTTTGTTATGCTTGAAAACGCTGTTGTGCCATGACCGCTTTATACGTAGAAGCATACAGGAAAATTCGCGAGCTCCAATGAACAGCTGTTGCAGTACCGAAGTCGGTGTTGCAGAATAACAGCTTGGGACTTTAAAACCACATCTTTTCCCGTTTGCTGTCGCGTCCTCGTTTGGCGTAGCTTTATTCATTAACGATAAACGTTGGCCTCGCCCATAAAATATAGCATTCAATACAAGAAAAACTAAGTATAAGTATGTAGCGGCGTGTAAAAGTAGTTAAGATCTAAGGAGTCCCCAGTCTGGCGTAAACGATGCCCCTGCCAAGCTACGCCGCCAGGCCCAGCTGCAGGAAACCACTCATTTTAACGCGATAAATGTCTCGTTGTACACAAAATCCGGCGTCGGCGTGGTCGGCGTTGTGAGAGAAAAATCGCAGCATGACTCTGGCAGGTGGTGCCCTAAGAGCAACCTAGGAGGCAGGTGGGACACCTAAGTCACGTGACCTTGCGGCGTCATCACAACCTGCCCACCGGATAGTGAGCAAACTGCCCACCGTGGCAGGTGGCAGTTAAATTAATGATTAGTCATTCGGGAAGATCAACCTGGGCCGTACAAGCCCCACCAGTGGCAGCACCTGCCATTGCAGGGCAGTGACGCAGCGCTTAACCGCTGCACCACTGCGCCGTGAAAGGTATGAGGAGCCCCAGTGATCTATGAATGTTAAGTAGAGAGCGACCAGTTCTGCATATATGGGCATTAACCCATTGCGCTGTCGCGTCATACTCTTAAGGCGGAGCTCAGGTGTCCCCTACAATTTTTTTTAGCTTCCCCTCATCCCCGACTCGTGCACGCTCGCACAGAGACATAGCGTCGTACCTTACAAGACTCCGGAACATCGATACAGTGACATTGCCCCGAGCGTTTCTGCGGCGCAGCTCCCTCAGTCGCGGACCGGCAACCGCAAGCGTAAGCGTGGGAAAGCCGCGCTCGGCGCCCGCGCTCGGTCAGCTGACCAGAACGCGACAGGCGTTGCCGTGTACCACATCTCTGCGTCGTCTTCCTGCTTTTGTTTCTCATCATTTACCTTTTTGCTTGTTGGTTTTCAGAATTTATACCTTCTTTTCCTTCTTCCTCTCTCTCACTCTTTCTCCCTGTTTCTGCTCCATTGTGTTAGCGTCTTCTCATCGCTATGTACGTGTTAGGCAGCAGCACCTGGTGTTCTTTTCTTGCAGTTCAAGGTGGTGTACGGAGCCTTTGACTTCGTGACTTAGGCGCTAGCCTCCGTACGTGACTTGATTGCCGGCGATTAATACGTTAGCAGTTCAACGCCCAGGTAATTACGAGCAGTCTCCCACAGAGTAATTCTGTATGCTATTTACGTATGCTGCTTTCATTAATGTTTCTGCACGACCATTTGGGTGAGTATGTACTAGGGTTTAGTATTTCGCATATTTTTGTGCTTTGTACATTTGAACTCCTTTCTCGACCCGAAAGAACACAAAGAGGGCGTGCACCAAGAATCCTGTATAAACCAGAGAACAATCATATAAGCAACTCTTTCATGAGAAATGGCGTAATAAAGAAAGCCTGTAAACAGGGCAAGACAACAGAATAGCGCCAAAAACCACTTTCGCGGCGTGCGATACTGGCCCAAACAAAGGAGGCAGCAGCACACCATAGGTCTGGCTTTTCGGGCTCTAACACCGTCTGTCAGCTTCAAAATGAGCAAGTTTAATGCGTCACTTGCGAAACTGGCGCATTCATTCTGGCATCGCGAATAATCCCAGTAGGACCCAACAAGGGTGTAGATTGCAATTGACCGTTGCTTACAGCACCCGCTTATGGCCAAATAGAAACGCTCAAATGTGCGTCTTGAACGGAGATCACGCTTCAATTAGTACGGCTTCAAGGACAATGTAGTGAGGTGCCTCCTCTTTCTTTGCACGTTACTGTCAGTAGAATCAAGTACTACAGTTGCATACTTGGAAGCATGTGAATAAGAGGGTGAAGGTTAACATTTCTTAAACAAATGAACTCGTCATAAGTGGCCAGAGTTTACCGAGCGCAGTTCGACTACCAAAATCACAAACTGATTTGGGGTTAGCACGTCCTGACATTTTTCGGTACTGTTGCAATTTATTGTAGTGACTTCAGGTTTAAGTGTCAGCAAAGCAATGTCAGCGGGCGGGTTGCCGCACACTAATCTTAATCGCTGAGCGAATCCGCGAGAGGCCTAGCGTTAAATCCAGACTCATAAGCGGCGTGTAGAAAGCACCCATCCACTAAGTCCAATCAGAGGCTTGTCAGGTCTTTCGCCGAGGCTTGGCAATGTAAACGCGCCGCGCGATCCGTCGTGCAGTCATCGGAGTTTGCTAAGGGCGTCGCGTTTAATCTCTTACGCGCTAGCAACCTCACGCGCTTTCGAGTGGACGCACGTGTCAGCGACAAGCATGCGATCTGTCACTCGGGGCAAGAGCGGCGCCGCAGGCCTGCCCTCCTCATGTTCCGGCGCGCCAGGTCGGTCCCGTCCCGTGCGCCGAACGGCTCCCACGGAAGGAGACGACGCAGGTCAGCGGGAGAGCGCAAGCGCGACGCGAATGCGTGCGGCGAGGGGAAGGCCGACCGGATCGTGTGGAGAGGAGGAAAATGGAGTGCTCGGTTGCAGTGCACGCATCACTGTGGCATTGAGAAAACCTCGCGCATTGCTCTGCGCATTAGGTGACATCGCCGCAGCAGTGGTGGCGGTGTCGATCGAACAGCGCAGAGATGAGTCACACGCTTCAAAAGTGGGCTGATAGCGCTGTAAAAGCTAAATTTATGCTGTTCAACTCGTACTGGTTTTACTTGCTTAAATTTCCTGCTCTCGGTGCGTATCATTTGCTGCAGTGCAGTACACGTTGCCTACCTTCCTTCGTAAGTTTAATGCGACAGTTAAAGGTCCTGTTCCTCGAAAAGCCAGGTGTCGACGTGACTGGAAAACCCTGATTGATCGAGAGGGTGGCAACGTAGAAAATCAGTTTCACTGAAAGCAAAAGAAGTGGTCAACCGGAATCGAAGCTCTCTTCATTGGGTCGCCAGCCGGCACGCTACCTTCACACCACTGCGGAACGTTTGTTCAGTGGGACAAGTGGAGGTCTTGTACGAGCACCTCACACCGCACAGTGGGCTAATTACATTAAAGGAGCACTTAGTTAATCATGTGTAACTATAATTAGTGTCACCAATTAATATGGACGACGAAATGTAATAAAGTAGTATGTGATAGCAACGAGCGTGCCGATGTCTGCGAAAGTGTGCGCCAGGGGACCCCTAAGCGGCCGTAGGAAACTTTAACAGCATCGCGT
The DNA here is from genome assembly GCF_052857255.1 of Amblyomma americanum. NCBI lineage: Eukaryota > Metazoa > Arthropoda > Arachnida > Ixodida > Ixodidae > Amblyomma > Amblyomma americanum. The sequence goes on along the minus strand of NC_135502.1, from coordinate 22,561,993 downwards.
TGTGCTCTTAAGGACAACTTCAGTTTCTCCCAAGTTCTTGGTCACCTGCTTAGTATTCTAAGACTGTAACATGGTTCTAAATGAAACAAAATAAAATGATTAAACCGGTCAGGATAATTTCACTGAAAACATGTGGTTGTGTTTCGAATTTTATTCTAGGTGCATCGCATCCTCATCAATGCCCGACCTTTGTCAACGGACGCGGCTGGTGAGCCTGTTGTATTTAATCTATTTTTCATTCTGCCCTATTACCTCGCAGGGATTGTTTATTTCAACAAGCAGCATTGAGAACCAAACCAATTAAATAAGCATTCAATGAAACGAAGAGAAGCATGAGAATAAGAGTAGCGTGTCACTTACAACGAAGCAATTGTTGATTTCCTGTTGCAGAAAAACTGAATAAAACGCAAAAAACGCAACACGTCGTTATGTTGTGCCTCGCGCCCAACTCATACGCCTCCCTTGTTTAACGAGCATCTCGTCTCCTTAGAATGAACAAAATAGTCAGATAACGTCGTGCTCGCGCTCAAAGAATGAAATTAAAATAGGCCGCCGCGGTGGCTCAGTGGTTATGGCGCTCGGCTGCTGACCCGAAAGACGCGGGCTCGATCCTGGCCGCGGCGGTCGCATTTCGATGGAGGCGAAATGCTAGAGGCCCGTGCACTGTGCGATGTCAGTGCACGTTAAAGAACCCCAGGTGGTCGAAATTTCCGAAGCCCTACACTACGGCGTCCCTCATAGCCTGGGTCGCTTTGGGACGTTAAACCCACATAAACCAAAAACCAAATTAAACTGGGAGAACGTGCCCAGATATAAAAAATTATGGCTGATCTCTCCTGTCTTGACATATCCAGAAATTCTTGAGCAGCGCATTTTTCCAAGGGTAATTTTTTATGAACGCAGTTTTTTCGCATATCGTAACGCTTGTAGCTGTGACGCTTGTCGTGTTTAGCCATTTTTTTTTTCACAAACGCACCCCATTGGTTTTCAATGGCAATCTGAACTGCCAGGTGCAAGAGCAGGACGAGCTTTAAGAGCAAGATTTTGCTACGAATCGGAAGGTTAGACCATTCCCATTAATATGTTCACGACGGTATATTACACTGTTTCAGAGTCGCCTCACAATAAAAAGCGGCGTCCAAGAAAGCTGGACTTGTCGTCTTAAGATGCGCGTGTGGAAGAACAAGCTCTGAGGCGCAAAGCTCCGGCGGAAGACATTCATTAGAGGTTCCCGTGTTCTAAAGAACACTAAATTCTCTAATGCAGTATCTTGTTTTCTGCAGTCAGCATCACAAAAACAAAAGGAACCACAGTGAAAAATATGTTTCCTCCGCCTTAACTGCACTTCGTCAACTCAAAACGAGCGCACAGCACAGCGCATATTTTTCAGTGAGAACCACGTAACAGGAATTCAATCGCTCAGGCGTGCGTCGCCGTTAAAACGTTAGGCGCCATAAGCACAATGTGTTCATATGTGCCTTCGTTGCTAGAAGTCACTGCGTCGACCCTGTCGTTATGTCCGCACAGGATTCATTAATCCTGGACCATGAAAAAGGAATAACTCGATGTCAACAGTTTCAAAAGTACGACGCTTAGCTTCGGCTTGAACATGACGGCGGGCTCACCGGTCTAAGTTTAGTTCGTAACCACAACCCGTTACCAGGAATTAGGAAAAGCTGTCTAGTTCCATCGATTTTTTTCATTGTTCACCACGTGGAGCACAACAAGTAACTGGGGGCTCTACTTTTGTTTGTGACAACAAAATACACAAAGGTAGAGAAGGTTCGATGGGAGACCCTCTTTGTACGGTGTTGCGTTACACCATTCGGCTACTGTGCAACGTATACGCGTTTGTGAACGCATTGGCTTTTAACCTTGCAGCCTCAGATCGGGTAATCGTATTGTGAAAATGTCATATTTGGTCCCTTTGCTTGTTTGTTTCGACAAACACGGCAATGAAAAATGGAAACCCAGTTTCTGTTCTATTTTAATACGCTGCGAAAAAGCGATTGTAGCTTTAGATTCTTCAAAACTCGCGTTTTCATCGTCGAAATGGCTCCTAAATTTTCGCTCTTTCTACATACGCCCACATTTTAAACATTTAATCATGTTGGAAAAAATTATGGGTGAGGCATCAAGACGCCGCTGCCTTTGTGGTATGTGGGAGATATACTAGAAAATAAATTCTGCGATAAAATCTGGTACGGTTAGTTTTACAAAAAAACGCGACTTCTCACATTGAAGCTCATAGGCCGCAATCCTTAGCGGCGCCAGCTAGCAGCTGTCCAAAATTCCTGATAACGCGATTGCATATATGAAACAGGGAACACAGCAATCAAATATTCCTCCCAGGGGCTTCCAACAGCGCATTTCTTCTTTTCGTTTCAACGTTCCCGCCGTTCGCCGTATTCGAATCTGCATTCCAGAAACGTCGACGGCGCCAATGTACCGTTATAGATGCGGCTACCCTAACGGATTATTCCCAAGAAAGGACGCCCGCTGACCTTGGGGCCTGGCCAGTCGAGGACACGGCCATGCAAATCCTGTCGCCAAGACTGGTTTCAACACCGAGCGGAGACCGTCGCCTGCCAGCTTTGCAAGCGAGAATGTGCGTCTGTCTGCAGCCATCGCACATGCATTTTCTTCTGTTTTCCTTTCATACCGGCCTATTCCTTACCTTTATTTTTTTTGCCGTTTTTTACACGGAATCCTGAAGCCGCTGAAAGACCGCCTTCTTTGGATTTTTTTCCGTCTTTTTTTTATTCCTTCATTTTTGGAAACTTTCCTTCAAAGCTTCTTTAATCATGACGCAACCAGGCTTCCAGTGCGACTCGCATCCTTTGTGTGTTGGTCACTTCTTTAACCCCTATGTAGCTTTCTAATGCAAAATTCAAGATAAGAAAATTGAAACTTGGTAGAGAATGGTGTATGAGATCGCTCAGTCATTGCCAAATCGCAAGGTTTCCAGGTGCCAGAGAGATTGGGCCAAGTAAGTTTTAGTTGGCCAAAAATATTCAAATGTGCTGGAAGGCGTGAGAAATAAAAAGCAAAGGTCATCCAGGAGGACTGCTTACAGTGAGCTTGTTGGCTAGGACATCATTTTTCCGTTATTTCGATGTTATTTAATATTTTGCCTTTACTTCAATAACAGGGTCGATGCGTATATGTATATGTCTGTTAGCGTGTCTAAAGTTCGGAACAGCTATGCTTCATGTAGCGCCTGATACGTTGAGAGTCAGCGTCACTACGCCTTCCGGCGACAGTTCCATCATGGAGATTTTGTGTCAGGTCTGCGTTGTTGTCTTGAAGTCGTATTAGTAGTAACAACAGTACGCGGTAGACAGGGGGCAGGGAAGATGAAATTCTTGTCGGCTCAGAATCAACAAGGACTGGGAGTGAAGACACAGCCTGCTAGCCATTGTCCCGGCGAGAAGACTTGTCTTGCCAGGCACCCTTTCGACAAGAGGACTTGTCTTGCCCAGCGGACTGATGCTCCTGTTCAGTCCAGTACGTGTTCGTTCTGTGTAGTCGCATATCGATACAATGCGGTCAAAACGCCTCTGTCGCTCAAAATGGCGCCGACGGTACGTCTTTCTGTTTATCATTAACCATCGCCTCGTGCCATTCTTTTCACCTTCCTTGGTCGATGCTCACACTGCCATGGTCGATAATATAATTTATCAGCAATTTTCTTCCCTGCTTTTTCTTTCTGAAAGGTGTGTTTCTTTTTAAAATTTTTCCGTCACTCTGTACATTTTCTCTAGACAACAACTACGAAGGTGATCCTGATACTCAAGCGTGCTGGCCGTATCGTAATCAACACTCCAGTAACAGCCTTTTAGGGTGTTTTAGTAGTAGCGTCGTAATCACTACACGTTCGTGGACGCGTTCGCCGTAAATACCGATTTATTTTTTCACCTATACACGCGCATCCGCCTCGGTTAGGAACCTTCAAACTCGTCGTTTCGCCATCTTGTTGCTGCTTCCAGCAGCTCTTCTCCCGTGCGTGGCAGTGTTCCAACATGCAAGAGCGGGCAGTCGGGCAAACGTCGCGCGAAGGGCACGAGGTCGAAGTGCTCGGCGGAACATTAAAGGAGGCGATCACACGCTCATCAAGCGCTGCCGGCGCGCCGCGCTGTTTACGAGACGCGTCGCCGGGTCTCGTAAAGGAGGCCTCCGCCATCGGCTTCCTCGCGACGCCAGCCAGCGCAACGGAGATTGCGGAAGAAGAGTGGGCGGGGCCCCTGGATCGGTAAGGCGTGAGCGCGCGAAAACGTGGCGCGCCAATTTCCGCCTACTTGCGACTTTCTTGCGCTGCCAACGCCGTAACAGAGACATCGCATGACACCTCCTCGAGCCCATCGCCCTGCGATTCCTGGTTTTCAGTTTTTGTTATTCCTACTTTACCTCGAAAGCTCCTATCTTGCCTACTATAGCGCTCGAAGCATTGCGTGTCAGTGCCGTCACATCATTGTGCGAAGAGCGAAGCGCGTGGGAGGCAACGTGTAGTGATCAAAGATCAGCTTTTGGCTCCACTTTTGCGCTGTTCTCGGACGTATTTCGGTTGGCCTACATTGGTTTTGCCTGTATGCACGACGACCTTTTTGAAAACTGCCAAGGTATCACTTTCCACCGATCCATCAGACATATTTACGAACTTTTTTTTTGTCCCCTCGCTGCACTACATCTTTCTTTTCTCTCTCTCTCTCTGCGTATGCATTTTCCATGCATGAGAAATGTATGTAAGGATTGAACTTTTTTTTTTCTGTTGCGCACAGTGTCATGAACTACGCAGGTCACATGGAAGACTTGCCTCGATGGCGTTGAGTGCAACAGTGATGCGAGGCGTGAGTGAGCCTTTGCACCTCTGCCTCATTCGTTTTTCTTGTTTTTACTGTAATTTTGGGAGCGCTAAACTTAGTTTAACGCGTCTGTTTGAGGCCGGCTGCACCATAGTTACAGCGGCGCTGCCTCACTCCTAACAGTCCCGGGTTTCCTACATATAAGTGCTTTTAATTTTTCCCCGTCCAACGCCAGCAGTACCGAAGGAGAATTCTAGAAAAAACAGCGCACACAGGACAGGGACCAAGGGAAGAACCGATGACTACCTACCAACTCGCCCAGTCTTCCACATTGGCCGAAGGAGAAGAATGAAAACCTAGATAGTTGGGTGTTTTACTTGATGCTTCGCAGTTAACGCACCAGGTGGGTGAACGATGTGACGAAGCTTAAGCAAACTGCGCGCTGTTGTGTGACACCTCAGAAATGTGATGAAGGCTGAAGAAGTTTGGCAAATGCCCACATGGAGTTGGCAGTTGCTTTGCTTGCAAGCATCTATAGGCTGCTCTCCTGGCGAGTGGTACAATACATGCAACTGATTTTGCATACTACATACCTCCTGCGAGAAATCCTACCCGCCCAAGCACTGAAACGCCTCCCTCTTCTTTTTTAGTCCGTAGGAAGAAATCCTTATCCCCGGGAACGCCAAATAAGTCAGTAGGATTTGTCGACAAGTTTCCCGTCTTTTTTCATGGATGTGCACAGACCTTAGTTCTTAAAACATGTTACCGTTATAGCGAGGTATGGCGCTGTGGATAAGTTCTGCAGTCCAGCATCTTATGCGTCTAGCTAGACCTCGCAAAGGTTCATTCGGTCGGGAAGTGTCGCTATAAAGGTAGCCAGTTTTCCGGCTGCAAGATTCAGGAAACTTTCGGGGTATCCTAGTCGTTAATGGCGACGGAAATAGTGATTTCGCTTCAGAGAGCCAACGTAGTGCACCACGTCAGCGCTAGGAACTCTATGCAGTGGCGTGGTATACTAAAGGCAGTTGTGCGGCGAGAATCGGTGTTGAAGTAACCGTTATTAATAGCGACCCTATTGGAACACAGGTAATCGCGTTAAGTAAAACCCTCCTGTCGAGCCATCTCTCAAGCATGATGCACTCTTCTCTGGAGCATCTATGAACCTGTAGTAGTGGTCTTTTTGAGTTGGTCAAAGGAAATGATTACGTGGGTGGAGCATGCGACCGAAAGTTTCCGAACAACGAAGGTCGGAATGGGAAACAAAACTCCTCCATTTAAACCTACCAGTTCTGTCCACAAAGTTTAGGCTCCAAAAGTAAAAATACGTCAATTTGCACGAATTTCGTAAATGATCAGCGAACATTTCTTTGAGCAAAGAAGCTATAGTCCCCAGTAACTAACTCAGTGAGCGGCGTGCTGGTAACCTTTGCTCCCGTGACTCGCGTTAGCTGCACCCTGACCTGAGCATCGACCGAGCAACGCTCTCTCCATAAGAAGGCTGTCCCACAAAACACCGGTTCCCCATATATCGACCAACCACTTATTGCGAACGAAACAGGTCAGGTCCGCCGACCGACCGACAGGGGCAAAATGCCGGCATCTTCGAAGGGGCAAGCGAAGCATACTGGCAGCTCTTCCAAGCAGCCTGCCAACCCTGCCATCGTCGCCTCCTTCTTCGCGGCCGCCCTTTGTGCTGGCGGGTGCGATTGCCTTCCGGGCACAAAGCACACAAAGGGGTGGCGCACCCGCACAATGCCTTCTCGGTGCGGGAAGAGAAGGGAGAGAGAAGAGCAGGCAGCGGCGCGACCTCGTTGTCGCGCAGCCGCCTTTTGCATGACAAGGCGTGACTCGGCTCCATCGGAGGACAGGCGACGCCTCGCGACGGCTCCTCCGATTCGCGAGGCATTTTGCCGAGGTTTCCGCCGAACCGAGTCCCCGAGCCTTTTCTTTTCCTTCACGCTTCCCTTTTTCTTTCCAAGGCTCGAAGCGGGCTCACTTCCGCCTGAGGGCAAAATTATTGAAGAACTTGCGGATTGTAACAAATTGGTATCAAAGGTATGCGAGTCGAAAGCAACTGATGAGCGCTGAAGAAAGTAACTGAGCTTCAGCCGCCATTTTCCACTATCTCCTTAAAGGGGACGTCAGGTGTACACGTGGAAAAAGGAAATTAAAAGTAGAAGAAAGTTAGAAAAGGCACCTGCCGTACTGCACGGGGCGCTAAGATATGCAGAAACGTTAGTGACATCACGTAAGCCTTCCTGGAGTTTCATGAGCGCAACGAAGCTATCTCCGCCTGCACCGGTGGTGCAGTTCCGGCCATGAGAATTGAGGGCTTTCTACCTGTTTCTGCGGCGGAACGGAGATACTCGACAATAGAGAAAGATGGACTTCACCGCAAGAATAAACGCGTCACGCCAAATACCAAAGCACTCGCCCAGTATCAAATAGCTCCCTTGCGCACTTTGCGCGGATAACTGAAAGACGGAAGGTCTCTGTGAGCGCTGAGGCAAAAGAACAAGGAACAGGCTTGAGGGACAGGAAGACGGCAAAGTTGGTTAGGAAACAAGCGCGAGTGATTAATGTCCTGGCTAAAATAAAGGCAACGAAATAGGCATGGGAAGGACGTGGAATGCAGAGAACACGTAACCGGTGGTCTCTTAGGGTAACGGAGGGGATTCCAAGAGAAGGCAAACGGATTAGAGGATGGCAGAAAGATACTGCGGCAGATAAGATTAGTAAGTTTTCGGTGATAGGCTGGCCGCAGCGGGCGCAGGACAAGCTTAGCTGGAGATCGGCGGGAGAGGTTTTTCTCCTGCAGACATCGAATCCTGGATGATTGTGATTATTCTTATTATTATTGGCTTTGACGGGTCCACCCCTCTGTGAAGTTATGCGAATTTTTAACAAAAACCATTATTATTATTATTATTATTATTATTATTATTATTATTATTATTATTATTATTATTATTATTATTATTATTATTATTATTATTATTATTATTATTATTATTATTATTATTATTAACTATGTCAATTTAAGGCACTTTCATCCTTGTATTTGTCCTCATGTACTCAATGTTTCCTTGTCTTTTATGCGCATTCCTGCAGTGGCTGCTGAATGGATGCTGCCAAAGCACCCAGAAAAGTTGGAAGTCAGCTTACACAAACAGCTTTTACAAACTCCACCCGTATTACGAGCAGACGCTCACCGGCTGGTGCGCTTCTAGAGAGACTCATCTTGGCACTGCCCTTGACCGCGGCACCCGATTCGGAACGCCGCGGGCGTTGCGCCATATATAATATCGCGCGGACGGGATGTCATGGCCTTCGTGGTCCCCTGCGCGCCTTGCATGACTGGCGAGGAGGGCTGAAAAACAACGGCCGAAGAAGGGCTGTCCTTACGGCATCGACTATTGGCGAGTGCTGACGCATAAACATACCGCCGACACAAGTGTGCTAAGGACATCGTGTGCAGGAGATTCATGGCGGCTGCATTGATACGGCGCCACGTTCGATGGTGGCCGAGCTCCGACCACAGTGACCTCCACCAAGGTGTCGACTTCAGAAGGCAGAGTTTTAAAACTTCCACATTATGCGATACAAAGCTTGCGAATGTGTTTATTGTGGCAATAATTTATAAGGGCCTTTAGGGGTTTTAAGATGTGCCAATATTATAGTTACGTTCAGTTATGACAAAAATTCTTCGAGCAGCAATGGACTGAGCGAAAATACAAAAAAAAAGTACTCGGAACCGTGCACTTCTTATCTTCACGGCTTGAGCTGGATAAAACGAGAGATTTTTACAGGTACTAACAGTAAGCTTATTATTTTTCTCGACAGGCACGGCAGCCGCTGGCCTTTATGCATCGGCAAGCCTTTTTTGCAAGGCTGTTCTCTTCGTGGATCTAGCTTAATGTAACTTTATCATTAGGTAGTTAACACATTGCACCAGTAATTTCCAATACGCCGCGCATACCGAAACAAAGGGCGCATACGTACATGTTAGCTTTTATATAAGAATTCTCCGCCCCTAACCAAGTCATTTTGGCTACCGTGTGCCCAGGCTCTTTCGCAGACCCCTTAGCAAACACAACATACGAAGCATCTCAAATCAGTCAGTCGGCATCACATGAGCAATGCAGCGCATATTGAACTAACGTTCGCAAACAAACGCCACCGTCGTTATAGAGCTAGCGATTAATTCTGAGCTCATTCCTGTATATAAAACGAAGACTACTGCTATGAAGCAGAGCTTCAATACAGTATAACCTGGTTTTATACAACCAACGCCCGCGTCAGCAAACCACAGTAGCTTCATGATTTTAAATATACTAGCCTTAATAGTCGTTTCATCATTCTATATGTTTATTGGACTGTATAGAAAGAATGAGTAGAAAATACCTAGTACGCTGCGATCGCAGAGAAGGTTAGAGCGATGCTTTTTGCCACCAGGCGACCTCGAAATGAAAGAACTCGGAGCGCTTGGCCCGCTAACCTTGGTGCATAGAATTGCAATTGTTTCCGATCGGAAGCATAAATGGACCCCGCTGACGAAGGAGAAGGAAATCGTAGGGGATAAAAGGCGATAACAGCGCTCCTAACGACTTGCCTCGACCGCGTAGCCCTGGTGGCATTATTCCGATCCACTGCGCAGATAAGGGCCGCCAAGTGGCCATGAGTACGCAGGTCACGAAGTCGACCGTTGCTTTATGGCAGCAAAGCTCGGCAATACGTCTCCACACAAACAAAGAGAGCGGACGCAGCTACGGCGCCGGACATTTAATCCCGAAAGCTTATTATTCGAGAAGTCAAGCTCACTCTGAATGCCCATTTGACCAGAAGGATTGGTGCGAAGCCGTATCGAATGCAGACCTTAACGCAGATGACAGGCATTGAGAGGTCGAGGTTGCAGAATTTAACGGCCGTGTCGATGAGGAAGCTATCGCCCATATGCTGCACAGTGAAGGCCGCAAAAGTCACGCAAGTGTCGCGTTTTAAGTGCCACTCACATTATAACACCCGCTTGGTTGTCGTTAGAATCGAACTGTTTTTATAGCGAGAGTTGTTACTGGTGCGTCCCTCGCTCCAGCGTAATCGCGTGACCACCACCAGCACAATGCAGGAAAAAAACAAAAAACAAGCGTTCCAGCATTCGAGCCTGGAATCTTCGCATCCGCAATCACTCACGTTATCCGCTGCTCGACAGGCCCAGATACGCACTCGACTTTTACAGGCGTATCTGTCTCGGGTACGTAGGTCACCCGCTAAAGCGGGGAAACTTAGGAGTATCGCATGTTCGGGCTGATGACACTTCCCGCGTGATTCATAGCATAGCTTGAAGCTCCAAGGTCCTGGTTCTGATAAAGCCAGAGTATGCGCGTCTGCATAGGGTTTATAAGTATAGCTATAAGGACTGGCGTGGTGGCAGTCTTATACCCCTCTCACACGGGCACTCTAAAGGCACTTTGAACTAATGCTCCTTTACGCTCCCAAAGGAGCACTACTTCAAGGAAGTTCGTCCGTGCTACACGGTCGCGGAACGACCTTCGCAAGAAGTTTTTAGCGCCCTCATCGGCGAAAAGCGTTATTAGAATTGCAAACCTCACTGCACATGTAAATACAGAAATGTCACATTTTTTTTAGTAAATTAGTTTTATAACCGTATTATGTTAAAGCAACGCAATTTTAACTGCAATAATGACATGATTTTCTAAGTACAGAGCATAACATCACAGTGCTGGCCACACTGAGGCCAACTCGCTCAGTCTGGCTGCAGGTTCACCGCCACTCATTTTGTCGACGCACACACACAAAAAAACAAGCACGAAACTGTATAAAAAAAGAGCAGTGCAGTCTCGACGTGCGATAATCGTGGACGAGCAGTGGCGACCTGAGTCTAGTGGCGACAGCACCGCAGATGTGACGAGCTGCTCTCCGTCGCTACTCGCTGCAAACAAACAACATGGCCGACATGGCAGCATATTTACCGTGGATACCGTGACGCTCGTATATCTGGAACGAGAGTATAGCGTGGTGAGACTGCGACAAAACAAATTATCTTATATTTTAAAACACCACTAATCTTATGAAGTGAATTTATAAAGCGAAAATTGAACGTTTCTTTTCTCAATTTATTTATGCTGTTAACTCGCTGGGAGAGAGAGCACTCCCTTGAAGCCTCAAAGGACGAACTCGAGCTGCCTTGTTTCGAAGCTCCTTTGAGCTAGGTGTCCTTTGGAGCGTCCGTGTGGCAGCGTGCGTTCGTCCTTAGAGTAATGGAGCACTAGTTCAAAGTACCTTTACAGTGTCCGTGTGACAGGGGTATTACAGTCGGTGGACACCCTGAAGGAACTTGGTTAAGGAGGGGCTTCAAGGGAGAGATTGAAAACATGACGTTTACGCTATAGCTTTTCGAGAGTTCCGCGATTTACGCTGCAGGTGTAAGTATAATTTTTTTGACACTCGTTTACCACAGAGAGTTAAAATACGAAGCAAAAGGATCTGCAAGAGAAAAAGACTATTGTTGGGAGAAAGAAATGTTGAGTGCTCCTCGCCTGCTATCTTTAATTTCGGCCTTCTTTCCTTGTGATTTTCTTTTCATGTTCAACGTTCCACCCCTTAAGTTTGTTATAATATTGATTACCACTGTCCACTCTGTGAGAAATGACGTGAATGCATATTCACAAGAGCATAAAAAGAAAGCGCTAAAGGCGGAAGCGAAGGGTTTCCAATGCTGCCACCAGACAGCAGCACGATAGCTTCCAGCCTGCGCACCTTGTAGAGTACGATGGGTCAATTGTATCGTGCCCACTGGAGCCGGAGTTTTGAGTCAGGTGGCTCCGCGTCAAACGAACGCGAGCAACAGGAGAAGCCCCAAAGCAACTTAAGGTTGAGGTGCACTTCGCTAAGGCATCATCGGTAAAGGTGCAAATGGTTCATCGTGTGGTTGTAAATGCTACGCGCCCACCATTGTGCACGTCCAGGCGCACACCATGCAGCATGTGATGTACGCGCGTCATACGCATGCGGTGACATAACAACGTAACCGAGTGACGCCCTGTTGATTTGTCGATGTATGCCAAAAGTGATACGTTAAAATCAATCACAACCACAAAGACAGCGAAATTACGTAGTATATGAAAGTTCGAAATCGAAACTTTGTGCATAATATTTTGTTCACCTATTTGAATTTTGTTTTCTTTTGTTTCGAACCAGTATTTGGTTCTTTTGTACTATTAAATAACTCTAATCCCCCTCAGGCGCTCTGTAGACGTCCAATCTGCGCAACCGACCACCTCCAACGAGATCAAACAACGCGATCTCAGAGCCTCACTTCCGCCCCACTACACGTCCTATGCCGTCTCGCCACATAGACATTTCCGGAAGACATTTAGCGGCTTGGGTTCCACCCCTTTTCCTCTCTTCCTGATTTTTTTTTCTTTCCAAAATCCCGTCTCTAGTTCAACGAGTCGCCACAGATGATCCGACCGCCGGTGAATCCTTCGCGGTTGGAGCTCGCTTACCACGCAGCATTTCAGAAGCACCGAGGATGCTGCGGTCCCGTATCGCCCAGCTTCCGGGCCCTGTGCGGGCTGCCGCAAACGTACGCCGAGCCGTCATCAAAGGGGCGAGGGGGAAACGAGGTAGACGGCATCGTGACCTCCGCCCGCCCCCTGGACGATGCCGCCGCCGTTGCGGCGTGGGACTACGGCGGCCACCGCGCGGCTGCGCTCACGGAGCGCGCTCGCAAGAGGGGAAGGAACGCCGTTACACGGACGCCTGCGACCGTCCACAACATCGCTTCCGGACATTCAGCGCTGCCGGCTATGTCGGGCGCGCATGTCCGCCGCCCAACAAACCGCGACGACATTAAAACACAAGAGTTGTGAAACTCCGGAACTGCCACTTGTTTCTCCTCGGCCGCTTTCCTCTTTATTTCTTTTTTTTTTCGCTACGCAGTGTGTTCAAACTTTTATTTTTTTTTATTTTTTTAGCATTTGCATCGGGGCTTAGCGTTGGCGGACGGTTGAAGCCGTCTCTAAGCGGTAGTAGTAGTTACTTGGCGGAGGCTGCACGCTAGCGGAAACATTAACGGTCATCATACGGAGACAAAAAATCGAAGTTTCATTTTCGGGTACTGTCTATGTAACTATCGAAACTTCTGAGACGTAAAAGGCTTCGACTGCACACAGCCGCTCCTCTTTCCTTGAAAAATGTTAAGAAATAGAGTGTGATATGTAAAGACAGGGTAGAGGTTCAAGTAGCTGTTAAGCTCAATTCGGAAGACAAACCCGCATGGTGGTCTGAGTCCTTCGATTTGCCGAGGTGAATGCTCTAGGGTCCAGCGGTCGCTTATGACGTGACGGTGATCAAACGGAGCAAAGTGTCAACAGGCAACGAAAGAACTACTGTACACCTCAGGGCGGCAAAATGAAGCCACAGTGAACGTGAATTGAAGAGCAGCTTATCATACATACTTCAAACATACTACCGCCAACACATACTCCGATTAGAGCAAGTCGTGATGAGATTGTCTCCAGCCGTGTTGGTTTGCTTGCGTTTCATTGAAAACACATAATTACTGAGTATAAACCCTATGCTCACAATGGCAGCACAATGGCAAGGAAAATAGGGTTCGGGACTGAGAACTCCAACCGGCGCTAGAGCCTCCTAAAGAGTTTTAAAACAATATTTTCAATTGAGTCCGTGCCATGAAAAGCGAGACTCGAAGACAGGTAGTTTGCAAGCTGGTCACATTATACAATAACTCGTCTGAGCCCCGCCAATGAACAACATTTTAAGGCAGACGTTTAGTTCCTAAGAATTCACGCCCCATGCCCTGCAACAAAATATTTGCAACCTGTGTAGCACACTAAAAAGCAGTGTCATAAACTGTTCCAGAACTCTCTTCTTCCAAAGTTACATAACTTTCCCTCCCATAGGCCCGCATCACATGGTACCTCTGAGCTGAGATCTGTTTGCCGACTGGAGATGCGACAATTTAACTTTGTGGTAACTTTTTTTTCGCTGTAACCGTTTTTATGAAGCGTTTAGTGGCGCTAATTGGTGAAGCAGTATTGGTCTGACCGCAGGGAATCTGCTATAAGCAAAACTAAATAACTGTTAAATTTACCTAACTGTAAAGTTACCTAGAAGAACCATGCGGCGAAGCAAGTGTTTATTGGTACTACCTCATAATGTTGAGTCTGCCTGATAGTAACAAACCTTCCTCAGGAAGGCGGGCCTAGGGAAGAGCAGTTCAAGTGACTATCATGAGTGTACATCAGACGTTATAGATGTTTGCCTTGAAGATTTCTTAGCGAAACTAGTCAACTTTCTTTCTCTCGACCTTATCCTACATCCCGCTCTGAACCTACACGGACTCGTAAAAAAAAAGGCCAATAAACTGGTAAGGGAAGCTAATTACAAAGCTTTGCAAACTATCGTACATGACCACAATGGCATAGAGAGCGATACTTAAGAAGAGTAGAGGACCCAAAAGGTTGGTTTCTGTTAGTACCTACCAGCAGAGGTAACAAACAGACCGGGAATTTTCCTTTAATAAACAGAGTCATTTGCTTGCACTAGAATGGATTTGCAGGCACTTCCGCCAAGAACCCGGATAACCGGGACCTCAACCGTCGCGAGTCGTTTTGTGACGCATCGCCTCCCTGAGAGACCTCCGTCGCTAAACGCATCACAACTGCGGAACCGTTTCGCGTGAGCCTCAATTTACGGGCCAACGCGAAGCAAGCGTCAAGAAGCTGCCAAGGGAGGGAAAGGGGGCGGGGTCGGCACAACCCGACTTCTTTCCTCTAGCGTGAAGCGCGGGCAGGTCCCACCTGTCGCGCGTCTCTTCTCGTTCACCGCGCTGTTTGCTGAAGAACGCACAGAGACCACACTTTTTTTTTTCCTCCAGCGCAAATTGTCTCTGACAGGTCGATACGCAGCGCGCCTCCACGTTCTCGCTGTCTTCCGGGTGCCGGAGTGTTTTACGCCTCGCTGAAGTCGTAATGTAATGTGAGAGAACGGCCTGCACCGCAGACACCCATCGTCAAGAGCGGTAGCTGAGGCGCTGGCCCGTCGAGCTCGCGAACAAGGTCTCACTCCAAGCGTCTTTGCGGGATGCTCAGGCGCCGAAACGCAAAGATGAAGCGACGCTTCGGGCTACCTACCCCAAAAGAAAAAAAAACTTGAAAAAGGCTACTGCGCCCATCAGCTGACTTGGCACCGAGTCGTGACGTGGAAATCTGGCAGGGGTCCTCGCACTTTGCGCGCCTTCATGATAACTTCGTAGATAACCGGAGAGCTTTGGATGCTGCCGCGAATGTTATTTTCCGCGCTAGTTCTGTGACAGGCTTCAGCCTGTCACTGAACTCACAGAATGGCCACTGACTGTCTAAACTCTGGCAGTGGCAATCTGTATAGCCTTTAATTGAAGCATCCTGGGCTCTCCAATTCTCTAGAGTGTCCCGCACAATATACCACAGGTCGATGGCTTTATCCATTAACATGTGGTGTTTGCTACGGGCTACAAGTAGCTGGCTCCAGACTGAACATATGGGCGAGGCGTAGAAAGGAAGTTTAAATACGTCCAGCCAAGCCAGAAATGGCGCCCAGAGTCCTAGAGCATGTGCACGGCCACTCCCCCGCAAACAGGTCTTCCAATTCGGCCCAGCAGTAAACAGTGCGTAGATCGTCACCATGTTTTGTGGGGTCAGATCCTTCTCCAATTGCCGTGCCAAGCTGCGTAATAAACAGCCGAGTTTAACTTTTTCCGTAATTCCACACACAATATTTATTTTGGATTTTCCTAAGTACAATGCCCGTGCCTTGCGAGTCAGACCGAACAGGAGTGTGAGAGATATGTTCAGAAAAATTCCAGACAAGGTAAAAATAACTATAGTAGTATACAACTTAAAAAAAAACAGCAGCACAGTGGACCACGGTCAGCGGTGTCTTGTATTACTCCGCTATCCAATCACAACAGTAAACGAAACCAGCTTTTTATGTTCGACTTTATTGGACAAGCCAGGCAACTAAATTCTACCGCTTACATTCTTTACTTGTGATTATATTCTTGTTTAGGTAAAAAGAAAAGCTTCAACTACGGACTACTTTTTTGTCGCGGAGGAATTCTGTTTGGGGGTCCTGAATGTAGGCGGAGCTTCACTGCAGACTAAAATTGCATCGGACTGTAGAAATTGCTCAGGAAACAACAGCATCTCTTGCGGCTTTGAAAAAAATATTAGTCGGCAGCTTCTGCAGGCACCCTGTCCAAAGCACTATCACAGTGTTTCCCTATTGAAAGACTCTGGCACTCTGCGGAAAAGACAAAGGAATAAATGAAGACGACGCCCTGATTACATAATGTGCATTTTTGTTGTTGAACCTCAGAGAGCTGCGCTTAACGCAGTTGCTTCATGTGTGCACGGCTTAACGTGACAGTGGTGTCATAAATACAAGTTCCAGACTTTTTCCTTCTTCTGAAGGTGCAGCTTTGGCAACAAAAATCTGTCTATTGAAAGTTCTTATTTATTTTGAGCAAGATGCTCAGAGCTCATATCAGTCGCAGAATTCTTAAAATTACAATCGACATGAAAAGATTGATTAATTGACCGACCAACCGACCGATTTATTTATTTATTTATTTATTTATTTATTTATTTATTTATTTATTTATTTATTTATTTATTTATTTATTTATTGAAAATACTTTATATTGAGAGGAAGGCAAATATTCGCAGCACTACCTTCACGACAGGGACGTATAATTGCAGCTGCTCACTTCATGCGAGGTTCACAATCCCGTTCTGCACGCGCCCGCAACCTTTTTTTTTAATGTTCTCTTCAGCCATTAATAGCGGCTGATTCGATAATCTTGCTTCTCTCTGTCATATTGTTCATCCACTGGTATATGACATGCACTCATTGAGATTAGAACGCAGCACATAGACTATGCTAGCTAAGCCCACCCGCGACAAGTGCCTCGAGCTAGATCAGGCATCCCCTATGTTAGCGTTCCACAAACAAAGCACTCAAAAATCGCCTCGGACGTCGGAGCCGGGAGCTTTACCCCGAGTGTTTAGTGGCTGGGATACACGAGCTGGAATCGCGATGCGGCAAAATATATGAGACACGACCTCTGCACTCAAACGTGCTGCGGCGAAGATCGAAGAGAAGCTCGCTTTCCGAGTTCGACATCAAAGACTAACTCTCGGCAGCGTCTCTGTCGCAGAGAGCAAGCAAGCAAACAAGCAAGCAAGCAAGCAAAGCAGAACCAACTCCAGGCCTCAAGGGCTGAGCAGATGGCACGCGCTCGAGGGAAACCCGGTGAGCGATCAGCGTGCCGAAGATGAGTGCGGTGCTGAGCGCCCTGCGTTCTTTCTTTTGCCCCCGAGACGTCGGAGAGATAGCCAGATCAAAGGAGTTTACCTAATGCCGCAAGGATGCGTACGTACGTACGCGTACATCATTATTTTAAGAGCCACGACTGTGTGTGCGCATGCGTTCTAGTGAGGAGTTTCGAAATCTGCGGAATGCGAGTGCAGATCCACCGCACAGCCTCGGAAACGCAAGCAGATTGGCTAGCTTGCTCGCGCTGTCGTTGCGTTCGCGTCCAAACATGAAAGAGCTGTCTTCAAGCTAAGCCGAACCAGTTCGCATCTGAAAGTATCCTTACTCCGCAAAAGGCGAAATTGCGGTTGACGAAATATCTCGTTTCAGTTATTCACCTGTCCTTTTTCTTTAGCATTTTTTTATCCTCAGTTCTTTTTATGTTTTTATTGGCTACTTTTTTTTTCAGCAGGAGGTTCGGATTTACAAAAATAAATGCCTTAGTTCATGTCGCTTTGTTTTCTGTTTTCATCGGTTTTTTTTCTGCAACTCTTCGAGCGTATTCATGTCACCATGAACAGCAATCATCGGAATGCCCGCGGCTAGTGAAAGTTTGAGAATGGCTCGTGAATATTGAAGATTGGGATGGCGAGACGGAGACGAAGGCGGTGGATGCGAAGGTTGATTAAGACGAATGACCGCGTCAGCTTTCGGCGAGGAGCATGCCCTCGCGGCCGCTGCTGAATATTTACGCAAGTGAAATGTTTGTATTAAAGGAACCAACTCTGGTGGGGAGCAGCAAGCGGCCGCTAGCAATGGAAATGCATGAGCGCTGCATAAAAGGCGGGGGATTACTGTGAGGGTCATTAGCAGGAATAAAGGGAGTGCTTGTCGATTTTGTGTGAAACCGTGTACTTTGGAAAAAAAAAAGGAAAGTCAGTGGCCCAGTAAGAAAGAGACATAAATTTGTTCGTGTCCTCATAATGCAACTAGGAATGAACTGGCGCCGACACTTCAAATTTAGAGGCTGCACTGAAGCATAAAAAATGAAAAGGATCCGTTATGTAGAATCCGTCCACTGGTTGTTGGTGTCTTAAAAGGTTACACTGGTAATACGTAGTTCACAAAAAAGGGGGTGGGGGGGGGGGGGTCTACACCAGCCAAAAGAAATTCAGCTTTTTGTCTCCCGCATCTCAGCTAGACCAGTACCCACCAAAACCAATGAAGAAGCGACGCTACAGGGTGAAGTCACAACAATATTATGCGGCAGTACACGGTCTTACTGTGGTCTACGTTTAGGACAGTTAAGGCTGGCCGGACATTAGTGCTCCAATTACGAAGTAAAAAAAAGTAGAACATTCGTAACGTCTTCAAAATGCCTTGGGCAATAAGCCGGTACTCCGGGCGTCAAATAGGTACGCGCAAAATGATCTGCCGAAGGTGGTGTGTTCTTTTCCTTTTTTCTTCTGCTCTTCTTCTTCCATTCCCCAATTGTTTCCGCTGTTCTAATACACATGTGTAAACCAACTCGCCCAGCCGCAGACCTGCACATCATCATCATCATGACGATCATTATATATACTGCACTATACTGTATTGCACTGCACTATACTATACTATACTATACTATACTATACTATACTATACTATACTATACTATACTATACTATACTATACCAAAAGGCGCAAAATCAGAATGGCAAAGACATGAGACCAATAAGGCAATAGCATTTGAGCTGCGTCTCGTGAAACAAGCACCGTTCGTGTAGGTTCTCTATCTCGCATAATTGCATGCACTTAACAGCAAGCGCCTTTGTCATTTGTCGAACACCTGCGAAGAGTGGCTGCTCCATGGATCTTTACCGCGAGAGGCTGTTTCCCAGCTTTCGCCGCGCCCTCCCGAAAGATGTCGACTAAACAAAAAACTAATTCCTCAGAGAAGCGTCACAAGACACCCATGCTTTTAGCCATCGTTAGACCTCAGTGGCTTTTAGCCATCGTTAGGCGGCCTCCACTTCGGCTGCAAAGTTGCTCGTACATCAAGCGACGTCAGCCTCCGCTGCGCACAAAGGCCTGAGCAAACGGGGGTTGTGGCGACGCTACGCGCAGAACAAATCACCGCGGCCTTGACCGACACTCGTTATCTCCTCGTCGGTGCAAGCGCGCGTTTATTTCGCGGACGGTTCCGCTCGGTACAGCCGCTTGAGTACAGACGGTTAGGTTAGCTGCCGCGGCGAACAAACACAAAGGCGGCGGAAATGGGAGACGAGGCGAGCAGAAGCGATGCGGAAACAGAAGCCGAACTGACGGGACGTATAAAGCCTCGCCCAGAAAGCTTCCTGGTTCCTTCCGCTCTGAGCGCTTAGCGATATGGGAAATAAACGGAAAAAAGCGACACGCAGGTCCTAAATTTGTAAGCTTGTTACTCAAAATTTGGTGTGGAATGTGTTGTTGGAGTTTAACGTCCGGAAGCGACACACAGGCTGTGAAGGTAGCCGTAGTGAAGGGCACGGTAATAGATTTGACATTCTGGGGTTCTTTAACGTGCTCTGACATCGCACAAAACGTGGAAGATTTTGCAGTTCGCCTCCATCGAAACCCGGCCGCCGGGGCCGGGATTCGATTTCAGCAGACGAAAGCCAAAGCCACTGAGCCACCATGGCGGGTTTTCTCAAATTTTCCTCGTGCAGTTTAAACATTACTTCAATTATGTTTTTTTTAATCAAGACAACGTTAATGAACGCTTATTACCGCTCACAAGAATGGTTCTTCTGAGAAAAAAATATCGACGAATACACACGCTCATTCATTCATTCATTCATTCATTCATTCATTCATTCATTCATTCAATCATATTCATTCGTTCATTCATTCATTCATTCATTTAACGCGTCAATAAGGTACTCATTCCTGCTGCAATGAACGCCTCGGAGGTAATTTACGAATGCAAAACTAACTGATCCCATAATTCATTCTCGGATGTTATTTGAAATGAAGGTGGCAAAATATTCAAATTAGCATGCTTGAAACTCGACCGCTATTGGTGGAATCAGCGTACAAGTCTGAACTAGCTGGTATATTATTTTCAAACTGCAGCAGGTTTCGTAGTGATGCATATTGTTTTCCTGATCCGGACTTTGTATCACTGCCCGGATTAACTTCACTGTTGTTAAATCTTAAAGCTAAGTCCACTTCTGGTCCGAATAAAGTCCCCAACATATTTTTGCGTCGTTACGCAGAAGTTATTTCTAAATTTCTTTCAATAATATTTCGCACGTCGTTTGCAACAGGAAGACTGCCTTCCGACTGGAGCACAGCTTGTGTTGTGCCTGTGTCTAAAAAGGGTGACATGTCACTTGTTGCTAACTATCGTCCCATTTCACTCACTTCCACTTGTTGTAAATTGGCAGAACATTTTTTACCTAACTACATAACCAAATTTCTATATGACAATGGTGTACTTTCTTCTGTTCAAAATGGTTTTAGGAAAGGCTTATCCACTGTGAGCCAATTAACATCAGTTATTCACAGCTTTGCAACAGTCCTTAACCGCTCAGGGCAGATCGATGCCATTTTTTTTCTATATTCAAAAAGCTTTTGATGTTGTGGCACATGCTAAACTAATATATAAACTTGAACTAATTAGCCTTCCTAAATTTGTAATCACGTGGGTTTCGTCATATCTCACCAATCTTGTACAGTTTGTTAGCATTGGCGGTTATCATTCAAATTCTTTACCAGTTACTTCAGGCGTTCCACAAGGTAGTGTGCTAGGCCCGTTGTTATTTCTAATATATATAAATGACATCATTACTGTTATATCTGAACCGCTCCAAATTAGGCTCTTTGCTGATGATTGCATTTTGTTCAACGAAATTAACAGCCCTAAAGACCAAATCCTCCTTAACTCTAGCCTCCAGAAAATTGACACATGGTGCAGTAATTGGCATATGCAGCTTAATTCCGCGAAAACAGTTTTTGTGAAAATCACCAACAAAAAAACTGTACACTCATTTCCTTACACCCTTCCATCGCATCCCCTTGTGAAGTTAAGGAATATAAATACATCGGTGTTGCCATAACTAGTAATCTAAGTTGGAACAGTCATATTGCTGATACATGCTCATCCTCCTACAAAAAAGATGGACTTCTTCGCCACAAACTTAAAAACGTTCCTTCCCAGACAAAGCAGTTAGCATACTACAGCCTCATAAGACCCAGACTAGAGTATGCTTGCACAGTCTGGGGCCCTTATACCAAAAAGAATATTGAGGCATTGGAGGATGTACAGCGGAAAGCCGTGCGCTTCATGATTTCTAAATATCTCTCATCTGACTCTCCTTCCATTTTAATGAAATAAAATTCCATCCCACTACTGCAAAAACGTAGAAAAATTCTCAGACTAAAATTTCTATTTCTGCTGAAAAACAACAAACTCGCCATGTGTTCCGATTTTAACCTTGCACCCCTTGCAACTCGTCCCACAAGACATCATTATGCGCATTCTTTAACGACGTATCAGACTAAAATTAATGCCTTTAAATATTCTTTTTATCCACGCACTATCGAGGAATGGAACAAGCTGCCTTCTGATGTCATCAAGTCCATTCATTCCACTGAAAAATTTTTGTCGTCTACCTCATAGTCGTGTTTCGTATTTATGTATGTTTTCTTGTAAGTGTTGAACATGTCTCAGTGTATTTCACTTACTTATGTATCGGGCGATGAATTAATATTCACAATGATGCATTTTTTTCGCCCCTCCTGCTAGGGCCCACTGAGGACCTGCAGTATTTGTTAAATAAATAAATAAAATAAATAAACCTCATGCCGGCGCAATTAATGATTTTTTACCTTTTTTAAAGGCACCAGCATTTTTCGTGTCTGCTTTTCTGTTTAAGTAGTGTTAGATAGGTATATATACTTGTCATCACAAAAAAAAACCTTGGGTGGAATTCACCGCTGTATTCGTTGACGTCCCCTCTGGTGTTGCTTCGTTCGTTGTACTTTAGTTACACTAGCGCCAGAGCGCATGTGCCTTACAGCGTGTGCTGCCAGTCCTATCCATCGTAAAGGGGGCACTCCGCGAAACAGTTTCCGAAAAGAAGAATCCACTCCGCACGTTCCACTTCCGGCCATCTTCTCGTCGTTAGCGGAGCCTACGCGGCGCGTACACCGAAGCTGAGCTAGGCACATCCTCTGGAGAAAGAGGAGCCGCACACGGCTCCCCGCATTGCCGAAAGAACAGCTGCCATTCCAGGGTAATTCAGATGTAGTGAGTCGGCGCACTAGGAAAGGCGACGCTAGTACTAATTACGCGGTAATTTGGGTTAGAAAGCTCTGGCTACTACCACCGGCGCCCTTCCTGCTCAAGGCTTCACGTAATTGGTTTCAGTGTTTCGCTTATTCGCGTTATAGTCCTCATCGCCTTTGCGCGGTTGAAACAACGTTGCGCTTCTGAAGTACAAGCAAATAAGAAAATACTAAACTAACAGGTTATGTCCTGGAAGGTTCCCAAACATTGTGTTACTTCTACATACCAGACCACCGTGTGGGTGTTTACATTAGCGAAGCAGCATGCGATCTCAAGGAGGACCGGCTGTCAAAAAAAGATTGCTCTCTCACGTATATAGGGCTTAGTTCCGTTGTAGTTAAACGCGTTTACACTAGGGACCTTCGCGCGAGTGTTGTGTAATTAAATTAAATGACAATAAATGCTCACCTTTGGACGCAACAAGGTGCACTCGACTGAGAAGGATGGATGTAAGGACTCACCTGGAAACGGAAAGCAAACACAAACGGTAAGAGAGTGAAAATAAGTTTTAATCTGAACAATTCGTCCAATTTAACCAAAATACATAAGAATGCAGCTTTGGCGCAGGCAACCTTTGGAGCATTCAGAGTCGGTGTTCATGGCACCCGAGTCGCGGTTTACGCCCGAAACGGCTCATTTTGACTGCAATGAGGCGACCTCGATATTTATTAACTCCTTATTAGCCACTCATTCACTGAAGAAATGGCTTGCAAAGTCTCCCGAATCCGGTTTTTAAATCCGCTGTGTAGGCACTATCTGCAGAGTTGCACTGAGTGCCAGATGGCCTCTAAACGAAAATGCGTCTGGTAGCAGTCTCAGCCGATGCTATCAACAGAGTGTCGCTGCACCCGCACACACTTCCAGATTGCACCGGTGCAGTAGCAGTGCAGTGGCCGAGAATAGGTTTGAAATAGCAGGGGTACATGTGCGAATTGTACTTTCTCGGAACAAAATCGAATACGAATCGTGTAGTTAAAAACCGAGTCGAGTGGGGATCGAACAGTGGAGGAAACCAGTCGAATACGAATCGAATATTTGCATGATTATTCGTTACTACTACAAATATTCGCCCAAAGCGAATATTTGTGCGAAGCACTGAAGCAATAGCGGCGGCTGTAAAGACGCAACACTGATCGCCACTAGCGCGCAAGCAACACGAAGTAACTATCTTAATTAACTCTGTGATCGTCAAGTGGTGGATACAAGAGAATTATCTTACGCTACTGACAACGGTTACGAACAGACTAGCGCCCCACCTCATGTAGTTGGTTAGGGAGGCGAGAGCTATAAGCCATGGCCTTCTGAGATCGGACATGAATAGAGGGTTTGTGCCTGAGCACTTTCGCTTCGCCAAGCCTTGAAGGTCATATGTGTTAACGTTATGAATACCACCACAGAAATGGATCACGTCGCGAATATATGAACCCTCGTCTCCGCGCAGGACTATCGCGGTAGCATGATTTTCGGTGTCGAAATGGGCCGTTTTTGAAGCAGTCTTCGAAGATTACTCGTATTCGAACTCCGTGCCAATTATTCGAGAACTAATCGAACTTTCCCAGTCTATTCGATTCCTTTCGAATAATGTTGAACATGCACTGTTTGATACGTTCAGTGAATGGAAGAGGAGGATATTGTATTCACTATTCGATAAATTTGAATATTCGCGCACCCCCGCGGAAAAGTTTGAAGGGTCATACCTTAGCACATTTCAAAGAGCTTCAGTCCGAACCATTTTCAATCTGTAGGTAAAAGTTGTCGGCCGCGTTTTTTGAACCGCAGAAGAGGTAGAGAAATCATTGAGAAAACGCATACAGAACTGATATTGTTTTGACCCAACTCGCCACCAAGTTTCGTATGCAGCATGAGCAACGCTAGCTCACTCAATTTGCCTGGAGCTGCTGAATTTCAGGGAAAACATCGTCTTAGTTCGGCCTCTCGCAGCCCATTTAACGTTGGCGCCTTTACTCCTCAGGTTGTTTTTTGAAGCAACGTCCTGAAGGATTCGCGTTGTTAGAAGTTTTGCATACATCAATATGCGTCTCCAGACGCAGCTGTTATTTGGCGCCGTCCACTTTAAGACAAGTAAAAAAAGAAATCAGTGGCGATTTCACGGTCCTTTTTTCTGCCTGTCTTGGTTCGGCCTCTCGCGGCCCGTTAAGGGTGGTGACTTCTAAGCCCAGTTTGCTGCTTTGAAGCAGTGTCTCAAAGGAGCGAGAGTCGCTCGCAGCGTTTCATTTATTACTGAGCGTCTTCACGGTTAGCTGTTCTTTGGCACCATACAATACCGGACAAGTAAAAAACAAGGAAAATTTCATGATACTTATTTCGGCCAGTTTACAAATTTGTGATTCTAATCATACTCGTTTTCATTGTTTCGCTGCCGCCTGCATCCTCTTCATGCCCGAATGAAGTGCATGCGTGACTATTTAAATATTTGCGCCGTCACGGAAGACCTGCTTGTTATGCAAATGCAAGGCGAAATATTCGGCACTCGTGTCCGAAAGCTAGGTTCCAACGAGTAAAGCTAATAATGTTTGACAACATGATACTAGACCGCGCTTCAAGAAAACATTGAAGCAGCAATACACGAAGCAAGGAAAAAAATTAACATGCAGCGGCTCTTTAACGGGTATATGGATCGTGTGGGGTCGTTTTAACGCCGGACGGGCGACTCCATGGGAACCAGACCGACGCACCGTTCGACGTTGATCGCACTTCTTAGAAGCGTCTTCCCCTATATTCGTATATACAACGGTGCGTGCAGACGCCAACAACAATATGTTTGGTTTATGGTTTATGGGGGTTTAACGCCCCAAAGCGACTCAGGCTATGAGAGACGCCGTAGTGAAGGGCTCCAGGAATTTCGACCACCTGGGGTTCTTTAACGTGCACTGACATCGCACAATACACGGGCCTCTAGAATTTCGCCTCCATCGAAATTCGACCGCCGTGGCCGGGAGCGAACCCGCGTCTTTCGGGCCAACAGCCGAGCGTCATAACCACTAAGCCACCGCGGCGGCCAACAACAATATGTGTTCTTCGGAAGGTATACATGCGCAAAGAACTATTTTCTATGCTGCCACTAGGCGACGAAATTATATCAGTCAAATAATAGGCCAACGAAAACATGTTACTCGCTTCTTTTAATTAAATAGTGTTATAAGGCCCATCAGGAAAAAAAAATGTGCGTTCCGTCCGTCACATAATTCCTATTGACTTCAGGGAAGTGACATCACCAGAGCGGACGTGAGGTCACTTCCAGTAAAGGCATCAAAAGATTCAAGTGCTGCCGTACTGCAAGCGCATACGATTAAAAGGTTTACCCTGCGCTTTCTTAAATGCGCGCAGGTGCGTGCAATATAGTATACTTTCCAGGCAAAAACGATTTCGGGAATAAATGGCCAAAAAGCTAGCTCCGTGTGGATTAGGTTTCCCGTACACCGCACCTTGCTGCGCAGTGACGAGAGAAAATTCACGAACAAAGGAAAAAGAAGAAAACAAACGGAAGTGAACCTGTCGCCTATCGCAGCTGATGCGTTCAACGGAGATAGCTTCCATTAACGGTGCAGGTTAATTGGTTAATTGGTTTTTTTTTGGGGGGGGGGGGAAGGAAATGGCGCAGTATCTGTCTCATATATCGTTGGACACCTGAACCGCGCCGTAAGGGAAGGGATAAAGGAGGGAGTGAAAGAAGAAAGAGGTGCCGTAGTGGAGGGCTCCGGAATAATTTCGACCACCTGGGGATCTTTAACGTGCACTGACATCGCACAGCACACGGGCGCCTTAGCGTTTTTCCTCCATAAAAACGCAGCCGCCGCGGTCGGGTTCGAACCCGGGAACTCCGGATCAGTAGTCGAGCGCCATAACCACTGAGCCACCGCGGCGGGGCTTAACGGTGCAGGCAGGATCTCCTCTGTCTTCTCCCCCGCCCCAGTCTGTGACCCCACTTCCTTTCCAGGAAAGACACGCTCACGACAGCAGCCAGCGGATGCAGAAAAGAATGGCAAAACGGACACCTCGATAGCTAAAACACTGCAGAAAACAAAAATGAAGAAAAGAAGGCCGAAATGGCGAAAGAAGAGGCGCATGCATAGAAGTCCCGACGCTGTCAAGAGCGAGGTTCGATCGGTGCCTGTTGTTTTCGCCGCTTCTCTTGGCTGTTCACTCCCGTTTGCTGATTCTTTCCACACCTCTCAGCACCTCTTTATTCTAGCTTTCTAGTCCTTATCCTTCCTAGCGAATTCTACTCGCACAACACCTCTTGCTTCGGCTTGCATGGCAGTTGGTGACTGCGGCCCCACACCCCGCTAACGAGTCCTCAGGGGAGCGGCGCCTCGGGCAGCGACACGGAAGGGAGTTACAGCGCAGGAGCAGCCACACAACGTGGGTCCGTCAGTTTCGAGAGCCTGAGAGACGCGACCCGCGCCTTTTATTTTCTGCAGTATTCGTCCCCTGCTATACGACCAAGCTTGATCAGTGGTAACGAAAGAAAGAAAGAGAGAGAGGGAGCAAAGAAAGAGACAAAAAAGAAAGGCAAGCATTAAACAAACAAACATGAGAAGTGCTCCGCAGGCAACACTCGCTCCCAAGGCGCCCCGGCATAGAAAGCCTCGCAGGCAACGACGTGAGGGGCAACTAGAAGAAGGCAGGGGTTTCGTTCTGAACGCATGCCTCTTCGCCATGTCAGCAAATTAGGCAGGCAGCCGCTGGCATAGGTGCGCGGCTCGTTTGAGCGCCCACTGTCAGCGTACGGTTGTCCTAGTTTATCAGGATGCACTCTCGTTAGCGCTTTCGCTTACCAGCCTCATATAATACAGGGCGTGATGCCGATAACCATAATCTCCGGCTGGCCAGCTAGGGATAAAGATCAGTGTTTATTCAGTTTATTCGTGCGCATACGAATGCCAAGGACAGACATTAATGCACAGTGTCATCTATTTGATAAGACACTGCATCGCTGCCTCTTTGGGATAATAATGCAAGTGGAATTTATTACAAAGACACCAGTAATAAGGATCTCAATGAATGGGTGCGCTGGCATTGACGTCAGCCCGATCACTTGATTCCCCTTTTTCCTGTTTTCTTTTTACTTTCTTTTTCTCGAAGGGTATCGGCAAAAAAAAAAAAGGATGGGGAAGGGCTAAAGCGACGAAAGGAAGAAATTTTGCAAGACTGCTCACCTCCTACACCGGAGTTCAGCGAGTTATCAGGTTAATATCGCTGCCCAGCAGCGACCTATTCGCTCGACTGTTGTCGACTTCGCCGCATTCAGGCCACACTGTGCAAACATAAAAGTTATATCTCTTCATCTTCGCCCCCTCTCTATTTGTCTCTGTCTCGTACCTTCGCCGATGAAGCAGTTGATTTCCTCAGCCAGTCGATCGATTTCATGAAATGCCCCCCGCTCACATTTTAAGCCGGGCACAATATCCCAGTCGCTTTCCTCTCAAGTACAGTTGCAACTTGCTCATTTCCGTCCTTCTGTCTCTCTCTCTCTCTCTCTGGACGCGAGAAGTAGAATACAACCAACGGCAAGTTTAACAGTAAAGAAGTAAAAGGCGACACCTCTTAGCTGGGTAAACAAGGTCCCACACTATGTACAAGCGCAGCATATTTGAAGGACGTCAACCTGTAGCTCGCTGAAAGCATGCGCTATGCATTCCGCAATCTAGACAGTCATGCGACACGTATACCACACTATGCAGCGCTGTAAGCGTTCTAGCACCCGTCAATAAAAGTAAAAAAAAAACACGCTCCGGCTCGCAACGCTGAAAGGGATAGTGCTGAAACAGCGAACTGTTAGTGTCAAGCACCTGCAGCCGCCTCCTCCTCCCCTCTCTGTTTCTCTTATTTCCGGATTACACATCTCGCGAGAGCAAACGAAAGCTGTGCGCCATTCAAGAGAATCTAATGCGCGGAAAAATCGGCTCTCTATGCTTATGTCAATGTTCTCGTCGCCCGTGCGCCTTACGGCGTCAGCTCGTCCTCTCCGCAAAGCAAACTTGTGCGCTGGCTCAAACTGGGCGTGCTGTATCCGCGTTTCAGCTTTTTCAAGGCAACAGCCGTGGCTGCAATCCCCTGAATCTCTGAAAAGAGTGACGACTCTTTCCTGGTATTTTCGCAACCGAGGAAGCAGCGTAAACAAAGCGTGTTTTCGATTTTTGTGCGCACCAGAACACGGCAGAGCTTAAATAAAAGAAGATGAACTCGGCCGTTGCGCAAATATTTAGAAGCTTTCAGAAAAGTTGTTCCATTTGAGCAGCTCGCCCTGTTCATTTATTGAACTTTAGGGCGGCAACATGTATAGAGACTATAAACTAACCACTTTGGTCAGCTTGTTTGGAAATTATGCAGTAAAAAAGAAGAAGCAAGCCAGTCGCCATCGGTTATTCTCGCTTGTCATTGATAGTACAATACATTCATTATTCGTAGTATTATTCTCCCGTTACCAGCACTACAAATTTAAAAAAATTACAAATAGGAACACTCCCCTGTGCATATATATATATATATATATATATATATATATATATATATATATATATATATATATATATATATATATATATATATATATATATATATATATATATATATGGGGGGGGGCAGCGTCTGCTCCTGTGTTCTTAGCGTGATATCAAAGATGGCAACGGCATCAAGAGAACTGATGCAAAAGAAAGAAAGAAAGAAAGAAGGACAAAGAAAGGAAAGGAAAGAAATTAGGAATGAAAGAAAGGAGAAGCGTGTTTTCAGAACACTTTTGCCTGTCACGTGAAACCAACAGTGCGTTTCCGACTGAACAAGATCGCTTTGGGAAAGCAAGCGCCAACAAAATGGCAGCTGCCAGCGTGCGAGAAAGGAATGCATCAGGCTGGTCGGGCTAATGAGTAACCTAAACGTGGTGGCTGCCCAATTGCAGCTCTGAGGCTCGGCTCTATTTTAGGTAGGCAGGATCGTTAAGAGTGGCGGCAAACAAGACACGACCGCTAGTGGGAGTGGCTACCGACCATTATCTCGCGCCACAGTGCGACGACGATGAACTCTCCGCATCCCCGCACCACCAATGCAGAGAAAACGGTCACGCAAGTCGCTATTGATCTCGGTGATAAAACTGCCGAATGAAAGCAGCACATCTTTCCGGCTTCAGGCATCGTTCTGTCGTGGGTGGCGCAGAGTACGTATGAAACTAAACTTAAGTCGTTTCTGATGCCGGTTCAAACAGGCTGATACAATATGGGCCATTGCTGTTGGTGTGAAGCGTTGCGAAGTATTCATTTGGTTTGGGCGACTTAGAGGCTTTCGAAAAACAAAACAAAAAAAACGCAGGCATGCCAGTATACCATGATACACCGCGTTTTTCAGCTAGAAAAGAGAACTCGAAACCAGGAGAAATAAGCGCAAGGGGCCCCGCACTCAACTTGCAATGCCGAACCTACGTAACCAACCTGGCCATGCGGGCTAGGTTCTATACTACATGGAGTGAAGCGAAGTTGCTCATTAGAAAGATATCCACAGACGCGAACAATCCGTAAAATTCATGCATGTGGGGCACGCTGCCTCATCTAACAACCCCTGAAGGTAAAAGAAAATCAGGAGGGAAGAACGGCGGACAGAGAAAGAAGAAATACTACAGCATGTATTTATGGAAACGTAACGCACGCCCGATTACCGTGCGCTCGCGCCTAGAGTTGTGACTGCCTGATATAAACTGAAAATTTGAAAAAAAAAACGTTTTTTTTCATCGGTTCTTTTCATTGCATAAAAGAAAGGAACCACCGCCAAAATTTCCGTACGCCGTTTTCTGTGCAGTATCGCTTCAATAGGCACTGTAAAAATTGGTCTAAACGAGTTATTTGGGAGTGTTAAGCACCTGAAGCCGTCCACATGGCGCCGAGGTCTTTGCATACCAACCAACCGCCGACGTTAGTCGTGTACGTTGACTCGTCCAAATTCATTCCTAATCTACGTCATGTGTAAGAAAGCGGTTACAGTTTGGTAATTTGCATACGAATCTTCTGACAGGCTTGGGGGAGAGGGAGTGCAAAAACTTCTGTATGCGCACTCGAACTTCAGCATGGGAAAAATGGTTGGGTTTTAACGTAGCTTTCGCTCTAAAAATGCACAAGTAAACATTTTCCCATACAGTAAGAAACGAGTGAGACCGATGCACTACTTTGCGGTAGTTGTATTAGATGCCACATGTCGCCATCTTTTCCTGATAACACTTTTCAGCGTCTTTGTTCTTGTGCAAAGGTATGATTCCTTACTTGCTTGAGATACAAAACAGATTGCCGTACTGAAACTGCGTTATCGTTTTTTTTTTTTTTCAAAGCTGCAAATTTTGTTCTAAACAACAAAAGGCTGTGAAACAGGAAACAATTCTTTTTCTGAGCTTTCGAACTTAAAATTTCACATCCCTAATCTGGCCCTGCACGCGGCACCCCGGCAGTATAACTGGACGTGCTTCGCTCGTGGTAAAAATGCTTCGTGCTTCAAAATAATGTATTTTTGAGCGCAGGAAAAATTTCCAGTGCTTTTTTACATATGGATGCTATAAAATGCAGAGTTTTATCAAGTGTCCACATTGCGCGGACAATATACGCACGCCGCAAGCGCTATGACAAATCGAAGAGCACGTTAATCGAATGTGCTTAAGAACTTGGGCAATGCCTAGTTCTTACCATAAGTCCCTATAAAAACACATATCAACGCCGAATTTTCGCTCTGACCGCAAAAAAAAATGTAGTAGCGCTATTCAGAATTGCAGCATAATTGCACTTTTATTAAAAAGAAAAGGAGAAAGCAAGTTCTAGCTGCGTACATAAGAGTGCAACTTTTGTGCCGCCGAACACTGACATTTATTTTATTTTAACGCTGCAAGGAGAGCTTGGCTGAAGGTCGCCCTGGCTAATGCGTTCTTGGTCTACACGAGGTCGTGTCTAAACCAATATTCAATCTCTGAAATCTACCGCCAAAACAACACATATTCCTCTTAAGGAGGGGGGTACCGTCAAAACAAAACAAAATTGTACATCGTCACCAAGCCCGTTTACGCTTAACGGCTCTTTTTTGCAGCTCTCGGCGGTCTCATATACGTTTTAATCGGAGAAAAAACACGCAAATAGCCAGACAACCCTGTGGATCCCGCACTTGTAACGACAAATACGCTGAACGGTCTGACGGGAAACAGGTCCCGCCATATACGTTTCTGCAACCGCGAGCTTCAGTATCGGGGCTCGCGGGTATACGTTACCGGTTTACTACTGAGCACCGCGCAGAGAAGGTTGCACCTTACCGGACGCCCATGCCATGATACAGCGGAAAGCGTGGGACGTCTGCGAGCGTCTCTGTTTCTACACATCGTCCTTCGTCTTAGTAGCCGCGGCGGCCCTTCGACAAGTATTCGTCGTCTTGCGCAAGTTCCCTTTTTGCGTTTTCCCTTCCCTCGCCCCTAAGCCGCAGGCTGCCGACTGTGAGCAAGCGCCGTCTATGTTTGATGATTTGCGCATCGTCGATCGTGTCGCCATCGGACTACAAGCCAGACGGCCGGAACAGCGCCGAGCTTCGGCGGTCAAGGCTCAGCTTTCTTCCTTCTTCACTTCTCTCTCTCTCTCTTTCCTTTAGCGAGCTTCCTCAACCCTACGCGGAGACGCGTCTTTCCCGTAAGCCTGTCCATTCGTCTTGCCTCGATCGTAGCTCGTGCAGTCTCCGGACTGTAAACGGCAAAGCCATAAGCAGGGAAGAAGCGCAGATGTTGTAGTAGTTTTTCTTTCTAGCGGCTTAGTTCAGAGAAAAGCAGACGCAGGCCTCGTATACCGCTGTTGCGAATAAGTTTGCAATAGTAAAGCAATAGCTTTACCATTGCAGTCTTCTTAGGAAGCATGCCGCCGTCTTTAGGTGTGGAGCTAGACGGCGGCGTACTTTCCTTAACCAGGATGGCGGACAGGTATGAGTTTCAACCCAATTTTGTAGAGTGTGCAACGCACACTCCAGACATTACGCAGAAAGGAGTCCCCTCCAACTCATTAAAGCTGTTTATAATGATTAAAGCCGCCCATTACCATAAAGTGGAATTTCAAAGCTTGCATTTTCAAATTGTTTAAAACTATAATGAGGAGAAGCAACTTTCCTGTACTTCTTTTTCCTTTTCGTAACACTAACTAGAATAAAACGCACATGCTAATATTTTTTCGTGACACCATAGAAAACGTTTTTCGATTAAACTATAATTCCCTCGACCACAGTGACAGAATTTTTTTTCAGCTCGCAACACGCAATTAGCTAATGAGCACCTCAATACTTTTGTTTGGAGACGGCAGCTATCGAAAATTCCCTGATTCATAAAAGGAGTGGTTCGTAAAAAACGTGCGATCTTGTTTTCACGTTTGCAGCATAATTAAAACGGCACTATCTTCCTCTGCAACAGAAAAATGGCGTCCGAGCCTAACACTCCATCTGGCTTTGTTTTGTTACACATTATGAATGTATTCTCTCTCTTCTTTTTTTTGAGCAGCTAGTGTGTGAGCGAATTTGCGGCAAGTCGCATTCTCTTTGGCGTAGAATGCCGTAGCCAAAAACGCAGCGCTAACCTGCTGGCCGAGTACAGATGGGAGGCCACAGCCAAAGATTGTTCTCTGTGGTCATGTGACCTAGGTACGCCTAATACTGGGAGCACATATTAGCAGCGGGGCCGAAAATTGTTGTTACTTTCTCGACACTGGCGAAGGCGAGAAGTATGGATGGGTTCTGTTATCTCAGTTGATGTCTGTACAATGCTTTGTAGCATTGCACACGCATAAAGGCTCAGACGAACGGATAGTCTCTGCGTTAATCAGGTGGTCATCAATTATTCACCCCCAAAGCGAGAAAGCCAAGCTACCGGTGCAATTTTAAAAGGACGCTTATCTGCGATGCAGCTCCTCGATGTGAACTGCTATGCTTTGACATTTGCGATGCGGTAGTATTGTGGCCATTTCCGAAATGATACAACAGGGTGTAGTACCATTTAAATGGTGCGCACATTGACAACAACGACGGCAGAAAAAATATTTTCCGGTCATATGCTACTGATCATATCTTAAGCCTCCAGAAACAAAGGAGAGAAAAAATTGTAAAAGCGCAAACTTTTGCTCGATTCCTGGCTTTCAAATGCAACCGAAGGCCGTTTCATCCCCTTCATAATTTATGGCATGCCGCGCTTGAAAGACAAGAAGGGCTGCAAATCACATCAATGAAACAGAAAATCCAACAAATACATCAAAACGTACAACCTGCTATTAGTTAAATAGGGGAAAGGAAAAAGGCGCTGCAGAGCTCCGATATCAGCTTTGCTTAAAACTCCAAACGTGCAACCAGCTATTAGTCAGACAGGTGAAACAGAAAAGGCGCTGCAGATCTCTTATACCACCTTAGCTTAAAGCTCCAAATAGTGCGGCGCCCGCGCTAAACCTTTCATTAAATCTTTTTTTTTTTTTTCTGCGAACAGATGTGATGTCTTTTTCTCTCGTCCAAAGGGTGGAATGTGAGCATAAAGAGTGAAGGAGCAAAGCTAAACCCAGTTCACTTGCAGACGTCTCAAAATACCGGCGCATTCCGTGCATTCGATCTCACAAGAGGCTCGTCGGAGAAGAGCAGATGGGCGTGCGAAGGCACCGCCTCGGAATGTGCTTGAATGCAAATTCTCCCGCAACCTCTTCCTGTCACACAGCTTTCAGAACGAAGGAAAAAGCAGAAACGAATCAAGACATCGGTTTTCTTTTTTTCTCTCGTTCTTTTTATGAAATCACGCGCCGTGTTTCGCCGCTACCCTTTACTTCGCTCCATCGGACTGAGTCATTGCGAAGGCGAAGGAATTCGAAGCCTGCCCTCATGTTTGCGAGTAGCGGCAAATGCTTTCACACTTCTCCGATTCTGCTTGCCAAGTTGCTTGCGGAGCAAGCATGATCGAGGTAGTACATAACACGCCTTCGAAGGATGCAATCCAGACAGTGGTCGGCCATGAATGCGGTCTGACGTTCCTAGCGCATTCCGATGGAGTTGTTGTACACACGAAGGATCCTTTCCAACCTGCGGGTACAGCGCACTTTAGAGGTATCCTTTCTTAGCGGACGGGCCACTAACTAGTCCCTACTAGCCTAATCATCTATCTTAATTTACCCGAGACGAAAGCGAAGGACTGCAAAAAATCTATAGTTGTTTGTGTTCATCGGTTCGAACTTGTTCAAGCTCAAAGCTGCACATCAGTTTTCAATGGCGTAGTGCTAAAACGTGCTAAAATATCACTACGTAGTTTGCTTATTTTACCTCCTTATAAATGATGCCGCCGCTGCAAGGATGCAGCCCCTTTAAGTAGTCCACAGCAATCCAACTAAAAGGCATAGCCGATGAGCCTGGGTGAATTCCAAAATTTTCATGACAATCTTTTAAACAAGGAGTATATAGTTCTAGCGGACAATCTGCAGAGTTTAGTTTCGCGGCCGTACAGCAGCGTTAATATACATGTTAGCGATCATTTTACTGTGTCAAAGATTTACCGAAAACTTGCCGCACGAGAATGGGGTGAGACTTTGCATGCTGCCTGGACTATTCCAGGAGATATATCGGCAAATGATGCGGCCCAAACCAACCATTTTTTCTCGAGTCACAAAGAGGTGCAGTCACCGTGATTTTTACGGGATATGTCTTGTGGTGGGCTCCACTAAAGAATTGGTTGGCTATAGCACTTCATTCGCACATGAAAAATCAAAAATCTACGCAAAAAAAAAAAAAAACAAATGCCAAAGAGGGAAACACTATACTTCAGCAAGCACACATTCCAACTTGCAATGAAAGCAAGGGGACACTGCGTGACAGAAGCGCAAAACCTGCTTCCAGCCGGAGCTGCCGTCTGTTTTGCTGTAGTTTTCAAGACAATCAATGAAATCCTAATAACGCCTTATCGCTCCGTGACCTGCATAGCAGGATTAAAGTACGACAACGTGTCTAGTTGAAGAATAAAGCCGCATCCGAAATGTGCGAGAATCTCTGGTGAACAGCCTCGCAAAACTGCATAAAGGACGGCGGCGTCGTCAATGAACCTAAGCCGGTCGCAAATCCCTGGTTGTCGCCAGGCGGCGCTTAAAAGGCTTTATCGCTTGACGCGGCCGCACGAACTCGCATAAAACACGCCCGTCCATCACGCCCAGCGCAGGAAGCTTGAAACCAACTCTGACTTTTCTTATTGAATTGTGAAGTTTGCTAACCCTAGCCGTGCCTAGTCGCTTCGCTCACTTCCTGTTTCCCAGGCCACCCACGGCGTGGAGGCGTCCGAATGGATGCGCCATAGGACCAGGTCTACTCACGCATGCGTCAGAGGTGTTTATTGACGTGCGCTGTCAGAGAACAACGCAGGCCGTCGCTATACGTGTGTTCGGGGCGCCCTGCCATCGACGCTGCATTCTGTCACCTCAGATTAGATTCACGGACGAGCAGTGGCGAATGCAAATCCGAGCGAGTGTGCTTGACGGAACAGAGGCCATCTACTTCGTGCGTCCGGGCAGAAAACGCGCAGTGCGTTTTAGCCAGTGCGGCAGTGCCACTCGTTGAATGTCTTAAGAGCTGGCCCTGAGGTGGGCTGTCCCGTCTAACCGGCTGCGCCGAAAGTATAAAGGAAACACGATCACCTCACAGCTGAAAGAGATAGAGCGAAGTGATACGGAACGCCCGTCCGCGTAGGCATTAACTCGCACCCCGAAGCGCTCGAAGGTAACTGTGCCTCTTTAAGTGCAGGCACGCTTTTTCAGGGCCCGCGCCTAGGTGCTTTTTTTTTTGTGTGTGTGGTGAAAAGGCAAAAACTCAAATTCAGAATGCTCCTGGCGAAGTATTTAAGACAGCGCAGCTGAAATCACGCAGCGCTGGTCACTGGCGTTCTTGGAGTTACGCTTCATGTCAAAAGAAAAGATCATCTCGTCAATCGGAACGGAACGCAAGCAGCGCTTCACAAATCATTGCACTTTCCGCTAAATTGACAATATAAAGTGACAGGCCACTGGGGACTTCAAGTTCTTCACATCGCTGATTTTTGGTCTCCAGTTTCTTGCGACGCTGGTAAATCCTTAAACTCGCCGCCGCGGTGACTCAGTGTATATGGTGCTCGGCTGCTGACGCGAAAGACGCGGGTTCGATACCAGCCGCGGCTGCCGAATTTCGATGGAGGCGAAATTCTAGAGCCCCGTGTACTGTACGATGTCAGTGCATGTTAAAGAAACCCAGGTGGCCGAAATTTCCGGAGCCGTTCACTACGGCGTCGCTCAAAGCCTGAGTCGCTTTGGGACGTTAAACCCCTATAAAACATTAAAAAAAATATCCTTAAACTCGACGCGTCAAAGGATAGTAAGGCGATAAAAGGCCAGCACTTACAATACCCTTAGGAATATTGAGGGCACTTTTGTTAACTTTCTCTCCCGCATGCGGGTTCGTGCTTCCAAAGCATGAGGCTTAGTCTCCCGCCGTCAAGATCTCGCTTCTCAGGACGCGTAATGTTATCAGGTCAGAATACCATACCAGACGTCTGCTTGGGCTTTCGATGTATCCTGGGTGAATAAATGAGAGTGACAGTCGTATCGCAGCTGCCCCCATCATGAAACAAGTGAGCCCACTTCGAGGCCTAACTTGATCGCAAGATCACCACCGGCAACGATTCGACAGTTCCGAACGCGTGTCCACATTCTCCCTTGTGGTTTGGACCTGGTCTCCTGCATAACATTTTTATCAGGCAATCATATGCTGACGCTTTGGTTTTCTCAATCGACGTGCGACGCGGATTCTTGCGCTGGCGGCGTCCATAATAGCCCCTTACACAGCAAAAATGCGCGACGACCATACCACACCATACCATACCATACCATACCATACCATAACATACCATGCCATACCTTACCATACAATACAATACAATACAATACAATACAATACCATACCATACCATGGCATGCTACGCCATGCCATACTATGTCATGCCATGTCATGCCGAAAGAAAAGTGCGCATTTCAAACCTATTTGAAAAGGATTCCTGGGATGGCAGTGCTGTGTCCTCTGGTTATCAACTAATATCAGCTCTTAAAACGACAAAGAAATACTTAAAAAACTGCACTATTTGTTCAGTATGTAGGGACACTGGTTCATGATTCTCTTCCAGCAAGAAATTTTCGAATGCGTTCACTGGAAATGAAGTTATCAGGAATCGCGTTTTACGCTTTGTCTTCAATGACAAAGACAACGACAGAGTTGCGATAACACAGATCGGCTAGCAATGCTCTTGACAAAGTTGAATGGTTGAGAAAATAGCACGGACAACCAGAAAACTGGGGGCCTTCTTAACCGCATTCTTAAAGAAGAAAATGCGATAGCCTTTAAGTTGCCTGCTATGACATCTAGAGTGAGTGTCTAATGTTATTGCGATTGCCCCGCCGAAACTCCG
Source organism: Amblyomma americanum (assembly GCF_052857255.1). NCBI lineage: Eukaryota > Metazoa > Arthropoda > Arachnida > Ixodida > Ixodidae > Amblyomma > Amblyomma americanum. The sequence goes on along the minus strand of NC_135502.1, from coordinate 22,524,081 downwards.
GTTGTAACCGGTTTAAATGCTCTTCTGTGGTATGCATGAGGCATCACCTTCTAGAATGTTCGAGTTGATGTGGACTACATAGTGAAATTATACTAATCCGGCCCACTAGCTAATTCACCTTATTTCACTCACTAAAACCCATTAATCCACCTTAATCTATTTTGGGGTGGTAGTAGTAGTAGTAGTGGTTTTATTAAGTAATAATAAAAAAGAAGGAAAAGATTTTTGCTAGCCCCGGCATCTGCCATCGATACTGAAGCACCTGAGCTGGGGCAGCGGAAATAAAGGATAGCAGGCAGAATGGAGAAATGAAATGAAAGTGGTGAGGGGACAGGAAGAGAGGATAGGGGGAAAGGTAATATACACAAATTATTTACTCAAAAAGAAATGTGTACAGGTTATTTTTGGGGTGGGCCAACTTCGAAATTTTCGGGGATCCTAAGATTTTCAAAATTGGCGGTTCTGATGACGTCACGGCCTTTTCGACCAGTAAGAGAATGTCATGAGGGAGAAGCCGGAAATTTTTTACGAGACTACATTTTTAATGCGAGACTATCGCATTAAAAAAATTTTGCCGGTCACTGCCGAACGAAATGCAAGCAAGCAACACGTTTAGTTCTCCATTGCGATCAGCGCTAAACCGTGCACAAAGAGGGGAAAACTAATGATCCGGCGAGTGGTGTGAGAAGAGGGGGAAGGAGGAGGAGCCGGCCGTCCAAGCTACGCAGTGCAGGCGCTCCACGCTCCTAGACGAGCACGAAGTGGGTCGATTCTAACACGCGGCCTCGCTTTTTAATTGCCAGCTCGCTTGGCCAACGCAGTACAGTTCACCCTGCTGAGACTGCCGGCTCGCCGCAGAGCCCATGCGTTACTCACCCGAAAACAATCAACGCTCAGGAGGGTAACATGGAAAGCCCATCGTCCGACCTGTGCGGTCGTATATGCAGTATGACCGTAAATGCCGTATAATCAGCACGTACAGAATATCCGTATATGCAGCATGCGCAAAGACCTTAACTTTATGGGGGGGAGGAGGGAGGTGGGTAATTTTATTCTCACCTATTCAAAGCAAATTACAGAATTCTTTCAGTTGTGCGCTAATAATATTGCCGCGATTGAATTTTATTTCATAGTCCAATATTGCACAAGGACTACCAATAACGGGTTACTCCATATGGGCTTCGGCTAAATGGGGTTGTTTATCGAGCTCCGAAATGGCAGGAAAAATAGCCTTCATGTTTATTTTATTTCCTCTGTAAAAACGGTCGCTTTTCCGATCAGAATTACATTCACAGATTGCCATCATTTTTTTTCTTGCCGTAATTTATATTAACAAATTAGCTTTTGAACGACGGCGTCCATTGTTTCAAACTCATTCCTCGTCCCAGTGGACGACATTCCAAACAAGGATTTTCGATCGTGTTTACCTGTTTGCTTGCTTTAAAAAGAATAAACATTCGGACTTATTTCGTTTTTCTAAACGCCTTCAATGTTTACTATATCGCTTCACCACAGCTTGCACTGTTCCTTGCATTATATTGTAAAGCGATAGCGTGCGCACATTTTCGTAAGAGGCCTTGGCTGCCCCGAGACCTTTTACAAATACCCGCCTTAACAATGTCAGATGGAGGCCAGTGCAGGCGCCGGCCTCGTACTGAATAATACAGCAAATAGCGCCCGGTTCAAGGCGCCGACAAAGGTGAAAGTAATGACGGAGGCTCCGCAACGCTCCCCTGAGTGCTGTACAGCACGAAAGAAGCTGGGTGAAATTAACGCGAGGGCGGTTTAGGTGAGAAAGTGATTGCAGTGTCGTAAAGTCAGGTTTCTGGACCGCCGGGCTCACCTATACGCTCCGCAAAATGGAACAAGCACAATGAACACTGACTGCCAGCGGCAAGACCACATTTTGTAGCCGAATTCACAGATCACCACTTCTGCAGTTGCCTGTAATATGCATGAGAGTGTGTGAGCCCGGTACATTCATCGTCGTTGCCTAACCGTAGCCCTAACCAATCTCTCATTCCGCGTCCAATGTTCAGGTAATTAAGCCGATTTAACTCCGGTGGAAACGTTTTCGAAGTTACCAAATGACCGCTGAAGACAGCTCGCGCGTTCGAGTCAAATGAGTTGAAAGCTCTACTCTAGTGAACCAGGTTGTCGTTTTGGTGCGAGAGGCCTACTCCAGACGTACCAACCTCGATCAAGAACGTTGTCTTGTCTTGTGTTCTGTTCCGAACTACCCCGAGATTATCCGAGTTACTCGGGTAAGTCCGGGTTACTTCGGAGAAGCGTCGCGCCATCTGTAGCTAATCGGAGGCAAGTGGCAGTTAAACAGATGATTAGACGCGAAAAGTTGCTCGGGAAGAGCAATGTGGGCCGCACAGTCCCTACGGGTGGCTGTGACAGGAACAGCCACCTGCCAGTGCAATGCGCATCGCTTAACCACTGGGCCACTGCGTTGGTAGTGGTATTAGGGCTGGCCGCCATCTATGGGTGTTAAGTAGAGAATGACCAACTCTGCATATATGGGCATTAGCCCACTAACCATATCCCGTCATACCCTTAAGGCGGAGCTTAAGTGTCCCCACCAATTGAAGAATGAACACCTGCTTTCGCACGCTTACCCAGTTTAACTGCGGTAGACGTCTATCATTTTTTTTTACTCACTTTATATTCAGTCACTCAATATTAACTGAGGCAGCCAGTCGCTTCAGGCAGCAAATTACTAATATTGAAGTTTAATATAATCAAGAGAGAAAAAGTGGTGGAGAGGGAAAGGCGGCAAGGTTATCCAAATAAGGTTGCGGTTTCCTACGTTGCACTCAGGAAAGAGAAGACAGGGAAGTAAACGACAAAGAGGAGAAAGGGGAACGTTAGAACTGAAGGATATCAACTGAGAACTCGTGTACAGCGAAACGCTAACCTAAACCCATAACCACAACTGATCACAACCCAAACGTGATCAAGCATTAACCAATCGTAGCTTTGATGTTATAATGCAGAACATAATCTTCGGCGGCGCCGACTTGCAGGCAGTCCAAGCAAGAAGCCCTCGGGTCTCTGTATCTCTTGCTTCTCATGAACCAAGCGGAGCCCCGAGCGTGCACCGGGTGGGGCCAACGTCATGCAAATGTGACACGCGCCGTGAGCAGCCAGAAAGAGGCCACGCCGCCCCTCTTGCCAAGGAGTCCGCGCGGCCTTGGACTTGCTGCGCACCCACTATCGCGCGCGGTTCGCTCTCGGCCCGCCTCCGTTTTGCGCAACCCCCCGCCGGACAGTTGCGCAAGGCCGTGGTCCCACGCAGAGCTTGTTTGTTCCTCCCGCACAGATGGTGCATCTTTCAGTTTCCGCACAGTGGGCGGTGCTCCGATGCGGGGGTAACGAGGGCGAACGGGGCAGCCGCGGGTTATCTGTGCACCGGCATGCGGAAATACGGCGAAGACACCACTCGGTTTTGATGCAATGATCCCATTTTAGGGGTTAGTACGCGACAACGTCGTAATCGTGTACGCGCCGAAAGCTCCCAACGGTGGGACGAGACCGTGACGGCAAATGGTGTAGCAGCGCCTTCTTCGCCATGTCGCTATCTCGTCGCGCAGCACTGACCTTGAATTGCATGCCATGAACTTACCGAACCTGGCACAACGCCGTAGTGTAGGACGCAGGACATGGCATTAGTTCAACAAAGTTATTTCCTTCAACTCTTTTTTTCGACTTAACGAAGCAGTTCGGCTCGCCATTTTCATTGGGAGTCAACATAATAATAATTGGTTTTTTGGGGAAAGGAAATGGCGCAGTATCTGTCTCATATATCGTTGGACACCTGAACCGCGCCGTAAGGGAAGGGATAAAGGAGGGAGTGAAAGAAGAAAGGAAACACGAATGTCACGAATAAAAAAAAACGTAGATAAAGGACATAGCAAATAAAAAGAGGCCTAGTATACAGGGGCGTACTAAGGTTGTCTGCCTGTATGCCCACACATCATTCTGTGACCAGAGTGCTAGTTTCATTCAACAGTCTAAGTAGCAATCTGTGCAGTGCCTTTCAATTGCGATACCCATTATTTGTAGTGTAACCTCGTTCGGGGTATCTAGCGCTGCCCCTGAGACGAAGACATAACGGAAGATTCCTGGATTGAATATTTGCTAACGTAGTGTAACGCACAGCATGGGAACTCGGATGCATTGTTCTTTTTAAGGTTTAATTCTTGGCTACCTGGTATTACGATGCACGATCGCATCTATTTCCACCATGCTTTTTCAGGCGCTCAATTCGTCGAAAAAGAAGGTGGCCAGTGCATTTATTGCTAAGGCAATTTCCACGTTTGAAAAGAGGGGGTCGGTTGCATTTCCCAGTGCCACCTCCTTTTTTTTTTTTTAGATGCGCCTCTTATCATAATCAGCGAGGTCAAATCCACTGTCTGGTAAAGCCTCTCCCAACGAACCCTACTGAGCACTGTACTACACCATCATCGACCATTCTGTCCTAAGAAATCTTCCAGTCCCTAAACGCTTTTCGAAACCTCCTCACCACGGTGAACATCTATCTACGAGAAACGTCATTTCCCACGCACACAAATGCACACACGCTCAGGAGTTTCACTTTGTAAAATCCGGCTAGCCTGTTGAAAACGCACTTCCCTGCCGCATCGGGCGCAGGCTGCGTGCGAGAGCTCCCGCAGTCTTCCATTATCAGTGCTTTCTCCCCGTTCTTCTCGAAGCATTCTTTACTCCCACGGTTGCACCTGGCTCCCCCTCACGGAACCTGGCGCTTCCCGCGTCACGCCATCGGCTCGTCCATCTCGGGCCCGACGGCGCGAGACCCAGCAACGCTGACAAGAGGGCCGCGCCTCGCTTTTCACGGCACCCCTGCGCTGTGCACACACGCTAATACTTGCTTAGCTATTGTAATGGCACCAGCGAGGGGCGAACTCCGCTTCCTTTCATTTCTTTCTTCTTTTCGCGAACCAAAGACGCGGCTCTTTCCCACATGCACTTTCTCACTCCCGCCAAGACATCGTTGTCCAGGTTCATCGACAGTTCGGCGTTGAAAACGGTCGGCAGCTAGCTACCTTCCAGTGTAAAAGTTTAGCAGTTGCTCAGACATGGTAAAGCTGTGCAAAAAACACACGCAAGACAGTTTACAGGGCGAGCTTAATGCTGACAATTGATTGTATTGAAAGTTTGAGAGGTTACATTTGAAGGGAAAGTTTCTTCCTGTGCCAAGTGTTGTGTGTTTTTCGCGCAACTTTGCCATGCCTAAGTATTACGCCAACTATCCCGACAGCGTCGCCTACTTTAGCAGTTGGTTAGCTTAGCTGCTTTTTGCTTGCTTGCTTGCTTGCTTGCTTGCTTGCTTGCTTGCTTGCTTGCTTTCTTGCTTGTTAAATATTGATTTCCTTCTTCCCAAGCATCGGTCCCTATTTCAATTCCTCAGTGCGCCTTCCAAAGCCTGGAGACAAAATGCACTGCAGCAAATAGGAAAAATAGCAAGAACAAAGCTCTGAGAAAGAAGAGAACTTTATCAGATAGTTGAGGCCTTATGCGACACCTTGTAAGCACACGGGCTTTGCCCCGTAGTTTTTATTCTTGGTGCAGTTGCAATGCCTGTTTTACATGTTTGACTAAAGCAGCTGCCTGGAATCAGCCGCTCAGGTCCGACGGCCGAATAGATTTGCCTTTCCCACCTGCTCCTCTCCAGGCGTGTAGCAGTACACTTGGTCCTTTTACGTGGGTGTCCACCGCGCTTATTCTAAAGAACAAGGGAGAAGGTATAATCAGATTCGTCGGGCGCCACTCGAAGCCAGCGCTTTGATCTTACTGCTGTCTACACAGGGAAAAGGGGTGCAGGGGAGGGGGGCGCCGGAGGGACAGGTCCGTCCGCATCTCTTAACGTGGCGCCAGTGCATTTCCTTATTTATCTCCCACGCTGTGCCCGGCTTTGTTCCCGAAGCCATCCTTCAGCATCAAGAGCCGACATTTGTCTTCTTGGCCCGGCGATTATGCTCTCTAGCACCCTCCCTCCAACTGCGGATCGAAGGAGATTCAGCCGCGTCGCCGCCGCCGCCAAAGTCTTCGTGCCGCTGCTCGGCGCTTGCACAATGCTGCGAGCGCACCTTCCCACACGACGCGCGGAATGCCTGAGCGCTTTCGATCAGACCATGGCATGAAGCTAGCGCACGAGGTGAAGCGGAGACTGCACATTGCACGCACCTTCGGGGCGTCGTTTTGTTTTCGCTTCGTTTTATTTTATAGTGGAGACAAATGGTTGAGCGCGATAAGCAGCTCTTCCTTTTTATTTGTGTTATGTGCGTGAGTATTTGTACAAATGCGCGTGTGTGTGAAAAAAAAATAAGGAAAGGAACAAACAGCGCAGTGAAAGTGTGCATAAGACGAGTCTACAAACCTTGGCAGTGGAATTCGGTAGATTTTGTAAGAACTTCTAACGGTGAAAACGGATTGACGAACCATAAAAGCTCAAATAAATGAAGCCTCTTTTTTTCCAAATTTGCGAAAGACACCGTTTGCAGACAAAGTAAGGAGACAATGTGCTCATTTTGTGATGCCCATTCGAGGTCATTACGTGCTTAATATATCCGTAGTTATGTTTAACTAATCCTCTGCACGATCGATTCATGTTTAATTGCGTAGTTTGGCTGCAAACGATGCTTGTATTGGGGCAACGCCTCCTCTAACTAGAGTTAAAGGAGACGTTGATTGGGGAATATGCCGGGACGCATCGCCGCGGGAAGCTACCAGTTATCTTATTTAATGCCTCCTGCTTTTCGCGGTAAATGTTTTGTTGTGAAAACTAAAAAATGAGAACTCAAGAAATTAACCTTTTCTGAATAATACGATTATTGGTATCACCTCTCGTTATAAGTATTCTTCGCGCATAGTGAGTTGGTTTTTGGGGAAAGGAAATGGCGCAGTATCTGCCTCACATATCGGCGGTCACCTGAACCACGTCGCAAGGGAAGGGATAATGGAGGGGGTGAAAGAAGAAAGGAAGAACGAGGTGCCGTAGTGGAGGGCTCCGGAATAATTTCGACCACCTGGGGATCTTTAACGTGCACTGACATCGCACAGCACACGGGCGCCTTAACGTTTCGCCTCCATCGAAACGCAGCCGCCGCGGTCGGGTTCGAGCCCGGGAACTCCGGATCAGAAGCCGAGCGCCCTAACCACTGAGCCACCGCCGCGGGTACACTGTGAGTTCCCAGTTTCTGGTTTGAGGGTTTGAAGGACGTTACCGTAAGAACTTCAATATATGAATGCCAATATATTGGAACCAACTCAAATGAGCCCTTTATCTGCTAAACTTGCGACCAGAAGCAAGCCGGAAACCGTGTACAATAAGACCATTAGGCTCCATAGAGAATGTCAAGCTGAATAATGATTCCAAACATCGATCGCCTCTATTTTCAGATGGCAATCGTAACACCAATGTCAACAAAGAAGTTAAAATTTATTTCATGTTCTTTTTTTATTTCTTCAAGGCACGTCAATATTTTTCGCATTCTCATTAGTCGCAACCGCACGCACGCGAGTACAGGATACGGTCCACATGAACCATTACAAAGAAATCAATACAAATCCGGTCGACGAAACAGTGCTGCATGAAGTGCCTGCATGAAGTCCGAAGCTAGTGGCAATAAACCATTCGAGTTGCTTATCAAATTCAAACTCGTAATAAATGCGTTAACAAAGTGGACTTCAGCCTGGCTATACAAGTAAAGTATTACAGAATCGCCTCTGCTACTTATGTCGGACTCTGTGTCGGAATCACAGGGATCAATTTCATTCAATTTCAGGCGTTTCCAAGTGCCTAGTTCAGTCAATAGCTCAACGTCACGTGCCTAGAGCATGTTCCCAACGTGTGCAGCCCCCCTGAATTGTCTACACCCTAGCAAAAGATCTGTACGCCCTCATTAACGATTTGGAGGCTTCAAAACAACCCGCAGCACCATATGCGGCCAACACTCAACGACGCAATAAAATACTGGTGTTTCTTACCAAATTCACGGTTCTAACACAACCACCGCTGCGAGCGGACAGCAGCGTTACAGGCAAAAAGTAGTAGTATAAAATTTTTTTCCGCAACTTCCCGCCAGGTTATATGTCGAAACCTCGGCGATCAATTTAATTCGATTTTGAACGCTTCCAAATGCCTTAGTTTGGCAATAAATCCATATCAAGAACCTGGAGTATTTTCCACACGTGTGCAGCACCACCGAATCGTCCAAACCCTCGCGCAAAATCTGTACATTTCCAATAACGATTTGCCGCTTACGAAAGACCTCGCCTTGCCGTACACTACGAACAATCGACGAGCGATTGCTTTCGATCGAGCCGACTCCGACAGCCGGTGCTCACGCGTGCTCGCCTCAGCGACACGGAGCATGTTTTTTTCCGTGCAATACAACCAGCCACAAATGATCAATCGGTCCCGCGCGCAGGAGGACGTCTCACTGGACGACGTCCGAAGCGGACGTGACTGGAAGGCGGGTCCGACCAGCGCGCTTCCACCCAATATCAAACTACACGTCCGCAGAAAGGTACTGCAAATAAAAGGGTACGTGGTCGCTTAGTGGCCGCGGAAAGAAATAAACAATTTCTTTCCGCGCTGTTGCGAGCAGCCGCGCTTTATTGTTGCCTTCAGAACAACGGCGTCGAAAAAGGAATAAAAAACTTCGAAAGCGCGGAAGAAATAACGTCACCGCGCGACTGCTAGACAGTGTTTCCCGAGAGACTGGGTTTGTCGAAATTGCAGTATAGGCCCAAACGGGCTCGCTTCACGGAAGATAAATTGGTCTCTCGTGCTTCTCGCTACCAGAACCATGCCTAGTTTGTTGGACTCATCTCTGTCTATCTGCATTTACGCGAGCAACCCAAAGGGCGATTGTCCTCTGTATGCGTTTCTATGCGGATGAAGCTTTTTCAATCCGCACGTGTAAACCTGGCAAGGTACGAAAGGGTACCGGCGATAAAGCCATATAAACGGGAGTGCGCTATCAGGCTTACGACGCCGGCGACTGCACATTGTACTACGAACGCCTAAAAAGTTCTTCCCTCGTATCGTGCTTTTGCCGACACTGCGAACGCGGGCCGACTGTCAACGAGAGTCTCCGGAGAAAATCCCAGTTTCTAGGGAGATAAGGGAGCGGGAAATTTGAACCCTAAGGCATTTAAAGGCAATGCTTTTTTTGTTTTTTTCTAAGGTAATCCTCCCCCGTGACGGACGAGTATGGTTGCAGCGAGCTTTGGTGGGATTCTTCGCTCTGTCCTAACTTTTCTTTTATTTCTGCATTTTTGTTTATCCAGATCCTTCAAGTCCGTTTTTGCCGAGGTCATTCGTTGTGCAGGTTTTTCGGAACTCTACCCATTTTCCTAGAGTTTCGCACAAAAGCGAAAACAATGGCAATGTTGCGCTTGAATACTAAAATCTCTGTACGTTTCACAACGTCTGCTTTAGATAAGAAAACACGCGAGCGTTCAATAGCGTTGCTGAAAGTGCTGGAAACGAAGAATTCGCGAAAACGCCCGATCCCGTCGCCGACTTCCACTGGGGTTCTGCTGGGATCAAGCGTAAGGTTGGTGCTGACACCTTATCTCTCCGCACTGGCAGTGAACCACTTCGCTTCATCGCGTTTCTTTTTAGCCCTGTCATTTATTCCAGTTTTCAGTGGGCCCTTATGTTTCCCTTACTCGGACCTGGCTTCTCTCTTTTTCTTTGTGTCTGAGATTTCGCCCAGGCGATGCCATTTCGCCATGGGCCTACTTGTCTCAATTGCAGACTAGGCCGTCCCATGTAGATAGTCGAATCTATAATAATGCGCTTGACCACATCAATCAATCAATCAATCAATCAATCAATCAATCAATCAATGTTTTATTTCCCAGCAAATCGCACAGAAAGGTGTACTGGTCAATCTAAGCACATAGTGCTTGTTAGAAGACCTCATCTCAGTGATCTCAGAGCTTGCACAAAACTCCCAACGTATCCATAAGACAAATAGCCATCTGTTATCAGGCATGCACCGGCGCACCCAGCCATTGGCGATTATGCTAGAGATAAAGCGATAAATAATGCCTCCGTTTAACTTTATCTGACTCTACCATCAACGAAGCGCTATGGGAAAACCTGCGTAAATTGGCCCTTACGATACTTAGTGCACGCCTCATGCGAGTTTACGAGGCAAGCTTCTTGATCAAGAGATAACGAAAGGGCGACGAAAACACCAATCGAGTTAAGTGTAACCAAAATAAGGCATAACAATACAAAAATATGCACGAATTTGCGAGTATGCGCAGTTACCCGAACCAATCTAATACGTGCTGAGTGCTGTGTAGGGTTTATTGCGTCTGCGTTTCTCTTGATCGAAATGCAGCCATTTAAATGCACAAAAGCCGAGGGCGCGGGCAAACATTTGTCACCACGCTGCTAATCATCTTGCGTGACTGTCTCTTTCACACTGTACGGAAACGTGATGAGTAAAGCAATGGGAATGCCGCTGCTTGCGTATGACAGTTCTGGTTTTGAAGGGTCAGTGTTATGTGTTTGTTCTGGTTAAGCTTACGCGATGATAGCACGGTTTTCAACAATTGTGAACCTCATGCGTCAAGAGCTTCTTGCTTTGCCGTTCTTTTTTTGTATTAAGCACCAAAGTGACTGTAAGAAATTGAATATGACCGATTAGAAAGAATACTGAACAGAACTTTATTATACTTATATGCTCTACATCCCTGCCATCTAAACGTCGCTGAACTTTTGCCCATACCGGAATCGTGCCACATGCTGGGCAAACTGGAGTACCCCGCCACCCCAGCTGCTCACCCCCATGAGGTCTTATCACTCATGTCAGCAAATATCAGTTCCTAGCGATCGACTTGACGTTGAATAATTACGTTACCTTTCTCTCTCTCTCTCTCAATTGACAGAAAAACGTTCATCATCATCGGCCTGTCTACACCCACTGCAGGGCAAAGGCCTCTCCGATGTCTCTCCAATTAACCCTGTCCTTTGCCAGCTGCATTCACCCTTTGCCTGCAAACTTCTTAATCTTATCGACCCATCTAACCTTCTGCCGCCCCCTGCTACGCTTACTTTCTCTTGGAATCCACTCCGTTACTTTTAAGGACCAGCCGTTATCTTGCCTTCGCATTACATGCCCTGCCCAAGCCCATTTCTTCCTCTTGATTTCGACTAGGCTGTCATTAACCCGCGTTTGTTCCCTCACTCACTCTGCCCGCTTCCGGTCTCTTAACGTAACACCTATCATTTTCCTTCCCATGACTCGCTACGTTCTCCTTAACTTAAGCAGAACCTTTTTCATTAGCCTCTACGTTTCTGCCTCGTAGGTGAGTACCGGTAAGATATAGCTGTTGTACACTTTCCTCTTGAGGGAAAATGCGCTCCACCCCATTTTTATCCTTCTAGTTATTTCCCTCTCATGATCCGGATCAGCTGTGACTACTTGCCCTAAGTTGACGTATTCCTTTACCACTTCCCGCCCCTCGCTGCCAATTGGGAACTGATGTTTCCTTCCTAGACGATTGAAAATTAATTGTTTTCTGCATGTCAATTTTTAGACCCAGCGTTCTGCTCTGACTGTCTAAATCATTGATCGTGATTTGCACTTCATCTCATGAGTGATTCAGCAAGGCAATGTCATCAGCGAATCGCAGATTATTTAGGTATTCTCCATTAACTCTTATCCCCAACTGTTCCCAATTCAGGCCTCAGAATACCTCCTGTAAAGAGGTGGTGATTAGCATTGGTGTGAACGTGTCTCTTTGCCTGACGCCCTTCGTTATTGGAATTTTATTGCTGACTTTATATAGGACTATGGCAGCTGTGCAGTTGCTGTATATATCTTTCAGTATTTTGACATAAGGCTGACTTTACGGAAGCCTGCCTGATCATTTGGTTGGTTAAAGTCTAAGGTTGCCCCGACTCTATTAGCGATTACCTTGGTAAATACCTTGTAGGCAACGGACAGCAAGCTGATCAGTCTGTAATTTTTCAAGTCCTTGGTGTCTCCTTTCTTATGAATTAAGATAATATTTGCATTCTTCCAAGCTTCTGGTACGGTTGGGGTCATAAGGCATTGCGTATACAGGGTGGCTAGTTTTTCTAGCACGATCTCCCCTCCGTCCTTCAACAGATCTGTTGTTACCTGATCCTCCCCGGCTGCTTTTCCCTTTTCCGTTGTTCCTAAGGCTTTGTTTACTTCCTCTTTCGTTACTGCATGACGCATTGCTGTTCGCTACGGTCTATTATGGACAGCTGTGAAAGAAAATTATTGGCTGCACCAATCGTATGTCTCCTTTATTTTGAAAGCAGGACAACAGCGCAAGGCGAATTGTTTGGTAGTTGGTGGAAATTCTGGAAGGTGTAGATGGGAGAAGGACAAAGGCGAGTGGTTATTGGGCGGAGGCTTCCTGGAGGGAGGCGGCGGCATCGCACAACCGACGGACATATTTTGCCAATGTGAGGATAGTAATGTTAACGCATTAAAATAGCCTACGTCTAAAGAGCACCGTCATTCCGGAAGGCACAAGAAAAGGTGCCAATTTACGTTGCAATGAGCAGCACGGGTGGACGCCAAGGCAGGAAAAAGGATAAAACTTCGGAAACTGGAAGGTTTAATGTTATGTACGCCAGTTTCTCTAAATGTCCTCAGTCCTCAGACCTAACGTCCTCTTTTGTCTCGTCGTTTGCGGGCATTCCTGCAGCCTGATGCCATATTTGTTGCAGCCCGCAGCTGTGACTCAGTAGCTGTGGCGTTTAGCTGCTTAGCTCATGGTCATGCGTTTGATCCCGGCCTCAATAGTTGCATTTTAAGGCAAAAAGATCCGTGCAAAGCTGAGATTTTGGTGAACGTCAAAGAACCCCAGGTGGTCAAAATTTATCCAGATCCTTCTTCCAAAGCGTGCCACGAAGCCAAGAGCGTTCCTTTAAGTCGGAAGAATCCATCAATCAATATGTTTTTAAAGCGCGCTTTGATAATGAAGAAATCAATCTTGACGCGGTCAGACATCCGCCTCCACTACATGCAGAGCACACGCAAAGGCGCCATGCACTCATTTTTTAAAACTTCTTAGGAACACTTCGGCCAGCTCATGCCGCCGCTGCCGGTTATATCTTTCCGGCAACGTCCGCCGCTCCCGGTAATATCGGATGTTTCACCCAAAATGCTCAGAAGTTTTCTTTAAATATGTTTTTTTTAAGTTAGAAGAACGTTTTCTTCGGCATGGCATTTCCAGGGGTGTAGCCCACCAGAATGAAGCTGTGACGTGCTGACTAGTAGCCTCGTTAACTAATATGAATAGTTAACTTTTATCTACTACTGTTAGTCTCCTAATTTATTGACAGGCGTGCAGCACATCGTAAGTAATGTCCTTTTATGTTTTCTTTATAATTTCGAACGTGCAGTTAACCACTGCCTTCTGGCCCAACAAATTCTAACTGTTTCGACGAGTGACGTGTGCTGAACAGGTTGCTTTGCCTGTGAGCTTTTTGAATGCGCATGTGTTCTGGCGCGAAGTAAACAAAATTTTGTTAGGCGACAGCACCACCGGTGACTGCTTTTCGAAATTATAAGAACTCATATGGATGCTACTATACGATGGGCTGCATGCCTGTGGATAAATTAGGAGTATAACAGTGGTAGTCAAACAGTTAACTTTTGAATATTAGTTAACCAGCCAACAGTCAGCACGTCTTGGCTGTATTCTGATGCGTTATATACACCACTGACAACGCATTGCCGAAAAAGGCGCTCTTCTAACTCAAAAAGCCTATTTAAGAAAAAAAAACTGCAGAACATATTAGGTGAAACACCCGGTATATTTCCGGCAACGTTACAGGAATATTTGATCTTCTGTTTTCTTGCTTTTTTGAAGGAGCAAGAAGCGAGCGCAACACAGGCGCCAACGACGCGAAAGTTGAGGTGTCGGCTTTCCACCACAGGGCGCGAAAATGCCTCTGTTCGGCGGCGAATCGGAAAGAGAGCGCGCCGAATTTGCAAGCGCAAGTTCTGCCGCACGCGGCGCCGATTTCTCGACGGGCACTGCAGGGGGTAACTCAGCCAATCGGTCATCGCCACTGGAGCGTGCCGACGGGCGCCCGCACACGAGGAGGAGAGCTGCAGACCGAGGAGGAGGGTATAGATGGAGTCGGGCGAAAAGATAGCCGAACCAGTTCGCGCAGAACCCAAAGACGGGCTGCTGCTTTCTCGGGAGGGACAGCGGCCTGCCCTGAAGAGCGCGCACTGCGCCTACGTGGATGGCATGGTTGCGTCCACAGACAATTTTCTGCTTCTTTTATTTTAATTTCCCTTCAATCAGAGTGCAGATAAGCGGGTCTGCAGCGGTTTTAACGAGTATTTCAGTAGTCTGAAAGATCATGCCTGCGCTGGGAGAAAGAGAGAGAGAGAGAGAGAGGTACGGACGTGGGAAGGGGGAGCGGTGCCCCTCTTGGCTAGCGAGCAAGCGCAGTGCACCCTGCATCGGCATGCTTCTCTGCAAGAGGTGAGATCTTACCGCGAGGCGATGTGAGTACAGGTTCGGAGCACTCCGTGGTCAACTTCCTTCGACAACAAAACATGAAGAGTCATTGACTCTGCAATAACGGCCGCCTTGCCTCGGAGGTTTCTTTAAACGACTAGCTAGAGCTTGCTGTTTTTGCCCGTTGGCAGACGCCTGTGCGTTTCTTGACCCCATATTGCATTGTCTCATTTCATAACTTAGCGCTCGTCCTATGAGAAAGGCACAAACTGAAATGAACGTTGTTAGTCAAATGTGTTTTAGCCCGGACCAAGACGAATTTTTCTTCAATTGCGAAGCCTTTCTAGCCGTAGGGCTGCTCTTGTGCGAATGCTAATGAGCAGTTGCTCCCTTATTAGAGATAAACGTTGCTTTCAAAAGCTGGTGTTGGCCGTTTGGGTCGCTAAGTTCTTGCACAAATGTTATTGCCACATCAAAAAAGTTTCATCGACTTGCCTTAAGAAGACGGAAGCATCAAGAAGAAAGATGTCTCTCAAGAAAATGAGAACTTCTGCAGGCAAACCATAAACTCCATTTGTCAAGGCACGTGTGACGAGGCAAGACGTCAGTCCAGACGTCGCCAGAAGGTAAACCAGAGAAAATGAAAAAGAAATACTGCGACCACGAATTGCACCACTTTGTTAGACTGCACCTCACACACTTCCACGGCGCGACAGTTTGGCCTCCCAGAACTGGTTCTCACAACATTGTTGCCACTTGTCCCGTTACAGCCAAGCGCGGGAGGCGCGTGTCAGTCGCAGTATTCGTCTCATTCAGGTAATCTGCAGACACACGCCGCGCAACCAAGTTCGCAACACTATTACGTAACGCGATACCCCACGCGCGAAGGGGGTCGGCGAGAAGCCGGCGGCTGGCCGGCGGCGCGCCGCAAGCCTCGTTAGAGGCGCAACCAAGCCCGACGGACACGCTGCCGCCTCGGCGCATCAGCGAGACAGGCGTGGGCGACGCCGCACTCGGCGGCAGTGACCTCCGCGCACAGAGGAGCAGCCCGGCCAGGCGGTGCAGACAGCGAAACCAGCTAGGCTGCGGCAGGGGAAGCCCTGGTCTTCTTAAATCGCACCATTTGCCGCCGCGGAAACCAGGGGAACCCCTGCTGCACTGTCCTCCTCTCGTGAACCTTCCTCCGTTGCCGATCCGAGAGCACATCCCTTTGGCTGGTCTTTCTTTAAGCACGCGCAGCCGGTCTTTGGCCAAGCATGCAAGCGCTGCAAGCTTATCTGTTTGCTGCTCAGCCGCTAAGGCGCAGCGATACGCGTTACGCTAAGGCGGCAGCGAGGGAAGAGGAGGGGGCTTTTCGCTTTAACACTGTAATTAAAGCCACGCATAAGCGATGTAGCCTGCAATTTAGCTTCGCGAACGCCGCATTCACCGCAGTCGCCGTGTGTGTGTCTATTAATCCTTTCGAGCACGGCACTTAAGTCTCGAGCACTCTTGCCTTGAAGAACCTTGCGAGACCTGTTCCTCCTCGCACACTTCCGTCGGCTTCATCCTTTCACCCTTCCCCCACCTCTGCCAAGCAAGGTGTAAAAAGAGCAATCTATCGCGTGCTCTGGTAAAGGCTGTTGGCTGAATGTGAGGAGGAAAGAAGATGGAAAGGGAGGGGGGGGGGGGGGTGAAGCGATGGCAAGTTGCGCATACTGTCACGGTGTAAATTACCAGGCAGTGCCTTTGTCCGTGATAAATATTCTCTGCAGAGCGCCGGTAACGCATGCAAATTACAGCCTTGCACAACCGTGTAAGCGTCGGCGATGCGGGCTTGCACCTGGCAAAGTGACTTTCACCCTGTCTCGGCACTTGACCTCGCGAACAAGCAAACCGAACGACAAAAAAAAACTCATTCCGGCGTTTCCGAGCGTTCAGGTTATCTATTTTATTGCGTCGAAAAGCACAACGCTTGGCGAAATGTGCGCTTTTTTAAGATTACCTAAGCTAGCAAATCTACTCGCGACTCCTGCGCGTGGCTTGTATACCATCTTCAGCACTCCAAATATCTCGAAAGTTTGGTTTATGGTTTATAGGGTTTAACTTCCAAAAGCCTATGAGGCTACGGGACGCCGAAGTGGAGAGCTCCGGATAATATCGACCGCCTGGGGTTCTTTGACCTGCAGTGACATCGCACAGAATAGAACACAGGCCTCTAGCATTTCGCCTCCATCAAATTGTGACCGCCGCGGCCGGGATCTAGCCCGCGTATTTAGGGTCAGCAGCCGAGCATCATAATTACTAAGACACCGCAGCAGCTAAATATCTTGAAAGTGAAGAGAACATACCTCTAACTCCTTAAGAGTTTTGGAGGTGCCGAGTGATCTACTAGAGATCCTCAACAAGGCCAAGTTGCAAAGCAAGCGGCCTGCGAACTATCGGAAATTACTGTAGCTAGCCGCGGAAATTTCGCGGCAAAAATTCTTCCGGTCTCTAATCGAGTCTAAAATACATACACAGGTTTATTTACCAAGAAAAGGAAGAGAGACCACCATGAGCTCTAATTCTTTGGCCTGCTACTCATTTATCTGTGACACCTCAAATGCCCTAGGCTGAACTTTACATCAGGGATGGGCATTTATGTACTATAGGGAACAAACATGTGCAGTATGTGCGAGATTAATCTGGGCACATAGGTACCACGCCTTCCAAAAATCACATCATTGACTTCCAGAGACTATAATAGATGAGTTTGACTGTGGAAGAAGGACAAGAGACCCGTGGTCTTCTTACTTTGCTAGTTTCCGAAGCCAAGATCCCTTTGGTCCGTATAAAAGCATTGTTGAGCAATTTTACAGGCGCTGCTAGGGACGAAAACAAGGTTTAAAAAGGGTAAGGAAAAGAAGAAGGCAGGACAAATGACCGCCGATCTCAAAGGAGACGATCTAGCCAAGGTACCGAGGAGAAGTTGAGAGCGCACTCTAGAGGAAATTGATCACAGCCTGGAAGTACAACATGGCCACGCAACGAAAACAACGCGAGGAAAACTCGCAGAGGAGAATGAACAGCTTGCGTTGGCGTATTTCTTTTATTTATTTATTTTTAAGTTTTTCTTACGTTGACTGCAGGGCACGCCGTAATTCCCACAAATGCCGGCCGAGCACAATGCGAAAAGATTACCAGTACTATTTTCGGGACGCGTGTAACGATCATAACGCAGGTAAGAATGCCACAAATATTAATAGGCTTCGCCCATGCATTATCGCACAAGACAGAATTATTTAACGGTACGCGAAAAAGCAGTCACGGCAGTGAATTCAACATCCGGTGAATAATATTAACTTAAAAATCGCCCGACTACAGATTGATGCTCGTGCGGTCAACCCCCACCCTTCACTGGACGCAAGTCGTTATGGGTCCATCGGTCATATGCTTTTGCTTTCAGAGTTACAGGAATTTAGGAAATCTGCGGTTGGTAGCTTGGGAGCGCTCCAAGACATTATTTTTATTCAACTAATCTCTTTCAAGTGGAATTAATCTGCCGCAACTACATCGCCTGAACTGTTCCCTCACGTCACTGCCTATCCTAAGTTGCTGTTCATTTGTCAGACTCATGAACGTTATTCAACTTTTCTTGCTCACAGTTTTTAAGGCTACCATTGTACTTTGCCTGTCTAGGCAGTGAAACATGAGCTCTAATTCCATCGCTAAGCTGCTTAGCTGAGCAATTTCATATCGCTGAAGTGTTTTTCATTGACTCTTGCTCTTTTATTCACAATCCAACCCTATACAAGAACACGTCCTGCGAGCGCAGATTTTATCGCTCTGCCTGCCATCTTATCTCAGATCACCGGTATTCTCTCGATCCTACTATGGTGGGATTGCGGTCGGTATAAGTACCCTTAAATGTGTTTCAGGGCCCATTTACTCGTGCTTCTGCCGCGCTGTCCTGCGCAAGCCTAGAGGACGAAAGACAGCTGGTTCACCGGGTGCAGCACACAGTTAAGAACATGGGAGCCCTAAACTAAGGGCTCCTTCCAGTTCCGATGACCCCAAAGCTCTTTTTTGAATATATTGTTTTTCAACATCAATACCATGATTATCAGCAACAGCGCTCTGGCTACGCACTAGCTGCATGACTTCTGATTTTATGATGTACCACTGAATCAAATGCTCTTCGTTATCTAACGAAGTTTTATATTCAGACACATGCACACTTCTGTACAACCTCATTGATTGCATCAGTGTGGATTATTGTCGGATGCATTTTTTTTCGAAAACCAGTTGATCCCCTACGTTGACTGAAGTCTAACACCGCTATGGTTGTCTTGGTAGTTATTGTATGAGGAGTTTAAGGACTCCGGAACTAATTTAAATCACCTGGGGTTCTTTAACATGCGCTGACATCGCACGGCGCACTGGCGTTCTATATCGCCTCCATCGAAATGCGCTCTCCGCGGACGGAATTCAATCCTGCGACCATGGGATCAGTAGATGAACGCCATAGCCACTGAGCGCTCTAATTCTCTTAGCACTAGCGTTAATAAAGGTCTTTCAGGTACCACGAAGCTAATCTATCCGTAATTTTCAAGTATTTGACACCTCGTGCTTATCGAATACAATATGCTAGGATTACTTCGTGTCTCTGGCACTTTTGAGGTCATGAAGCACTGTCTACGCACGCTAGCAAGATTTCTATGCGCAATATTCCCGTTTCATTGCTTGCCTAATAATTGCCGTCACTTCATTGATCATTGGCGTCGCTTCCCTTCTGCGTCATGGCCACCGGTCCCAGCAGTGCATTCTTCCACACAACCACATAGTTTAGCTTTCGTTACTGGCTCATGCCTTCTATCGATGATCCTGAGTGAAAGCAATCGCCGTGTTTTCGAACACAGCTGCCAGAGAAGGAAAGCCAGCCCGCATCACAACACTTGTGATCCGAATGCTTGAACGGATGCAGGAGATGAAAGCGAAGAGAACTACAAGATCTCTACCCAATCACTATTTCACAGTTCTGTTTTTACGACCCGGAAAAACTGACGCTCATCTGAGAGACGCACAAGACAACGCAGCGGCCGTACTCTGGACTTCGTGCCATGGCGGACGTTCTGTCTCGATGCTTGCCACAGCGAGCTGCGCGACTTCTTCGATCCTCGGCATCGACGAAGAACGTCGACGTCGGCCGACGCGCGTGTCACGTAGCGAGATAAGCGCCGAGGCGTTGCTTTGTCCGGGTGTCGTTGCTTTCTGGTGCACGCGCCTCGCTTCGATCGACGGCTTCTTGCGCCCTAGCGTTCACGTAAAGGCGCGACGCGTGCCTCGCCTGCAGCAGCCACAGAAGGGCGACACGGCCACAAACAGAGGCAGCAGTCAAGCGCAGGTCAACGCTAGCGAACGACACGAAGCCAGAAGTGGAAACTGGTGCAGCGGCAACTTGCGCAACAAGCGAGGTCGCGAAAACAGCCAATGGCCGTTCACTGCTGCTGAACGCTACACGCGCACCGTTGCGCTAGTCTTGAGATGTAGAGTTTCATGACGAATTCGACGCTTCAGACATGAAAACATGCGAAGCCTCCTTTGCAGTATGAGCTGGTCTTAGTGTAGAATACGTACTGGCAGTCACTGGTCATGGAATCGCAGAATACCCTGCATTATGCGAGCAAGAAGGCATGAGTAGAAGCGTTCAAAATAGTATGCAGTTGGCTACGTTTAGGGTACGTTTGTAACGCTGGTGCTTCAGCACTGCCGAGTTCTGCTGAGGTTTTTTTACCCAATGTCAAAAGAAGCAAGGCAGTCAACTCCATTTGTTTCTAATACAGGAGAGGGCAACCTTTAATGGCATCGAAAACAGGACACTGGAAACAGCCTCTCAAGTGAGCAAGCAAGGAAACATGTCTAGTAGAAACACGGAAGAAGGCATAACGAGAGACGAGCGACTGTATATTTCGAACCAGACTGGTTGCAGGGCAGGTTGGACGGTTCGAAGGGAACTAGGATGCGCAAACATCGGTATGTAATCTGGGGCACCGCTTGGAACTCCAGTTAGCACGGAAAAAGGGGTGAAATCAACAAGCCAAGCTGAGCCGGTTGTAATGGACCGATGCATCCTAGTCATTGGTGATTCCTTTTCGATTGAAGTGCCCCCCCACCTCATCATATGTGCGAAGCTTGTGGAAGTCACCAGTCACTAGTTATGATATGTTCTATACTCTTTTAAAACGCACACCACTTCTGGAGGTCTAACTTTGCCGACAAACCGACAAGAGTTACATGAGGTCGATACTCGTTCTAGGGTTTCACTTTGTGGAGAGACCTTTACGGTATGCAACGAATGCACACTAAAGGCTTGTTCCGAGGAACAGCGCTTACGTGAAACAAAAAATTACTTTTGACCTAATTTTTTACTGCTCCGAATACCTCTCGCCAGATCATTCTGCTTGAGTAAACAGCAAAGAAGCAAAGGTTTCTTTCGAGCACCTGAGATAAGTTTTTCTTTCCGTATGCTTTTTTTTCTTCCGCGAGCTCTTAATCTCTCAACTGCCACGAAATCCCGTTTTCTTCCTTACCAAACTGCACTCATTCCTTTCTGTTCAACTTCTAGCACCCAGGAACGGGACCAGATCTTTGCGTTGTGAGGGAGCGACCTAGTCGTCGGAAGAAAATTACGTTGCAAGCAGAGAAGAATATAAACTTTCCATTTTGTGCCTAGGATCAACACGGGGAGGAATTCCTTGCTTTTTCTCGGTAGAACTACAATCAAAAACCACTTCAGTGGTTCACTTTCTCACGTTGAAGATCTCTATTGCTGCAGCCTTTTATTGTAGCACGTGCCTGTGAAAAGAAAAAAAAATACACGGAGAAACCTTCGTTGTTCTCAACGCCTGTTCTCCACAAGGCGATAAAGTAATTCCAGAAGAGCCCCTGCGTAAAAGATGCACTCAGTCTCCGTCCCAACGGCATACCTCCAGAAGAGCTCGCACGAAAGTGGAAGAGCAGGCCAGCTTGGCGAGATTCGTGAGCGCCGAAAAAGTTCAGGCACTGGCAAGACATAAACAAGTTTAGCGCAAAGGCGAACATACACCGAGAAGTGAGAGCATAGGACGAGCTCTTATCCCCTGCTTCTCTGCCTTGAGTATGTATTCTCCTATGCGCCAGAATCTTCTTCCGGGACGTGTACCACCTAACACAAAGGCAATGGGGAGATTGAAGCGGGCGCTAGGGCGCAGTATACTTTACACACATACGTACGTGTTTGCGCTCTCATCCGTAATCGGAAGAGTGGCTTTAAAAGAAAGATGGGCGAGGATTTCAGGGAAAGGTGAACTAGGGAAGCGCTGGCTAGCATGCTCGGAATATGTGCATTGAAGAGGCTGAGTTCAAGAGAATGAGATGCTCTGGTGCTACGCTAGCGGCGGCAAGCTGGCAACATAAAAGAACATGTTCTTATGCGCTGCTTTTCTCACTAGGAAGAAAAGAAAAAATAAGTTGTACAAGTCCCTCATTTCTCCTACACAGCGAAGCGAGGCTCCGTGCACTCACTTTTACCTGCACTGCAGCGGCGCCAATTCACCGGCGGCGCGAGCATTCAAGCGCCGGCGGATCGTGAGCCGACAAGGAGTGCGCAGAGCGTGCCGGAAGGGATAAGAGGGGAAAATGGTGGACAGAAGGGGAGGCTCTAGGGGGGGACGTGCACGGGCGGGTAATGCGAGACTTGCGTCACTGTAACGAAGCAGAGCCCCTGCTTCCCGAAATCTGGAGAGAAAAAAATCAGGCAAAGCCACGGTACGAAGCGAGAATAAAATAATGCCATGGAAAGCAAGCGGCATATTATTATGAAGGAGAACTAGGCAGCTGCGCTTAATGAGAAAGGAAGGGCGACAAGGACCCGCTGAG
Source organism: Amblyomma americanum (assembly GCF_052857255.1). NCBI lineage: Eukaryota > Metazoa > Arthropoda > Arachnida > Ixodida > Ixodidae > Amblyomma > Amblyomma americanum. Next base: position 22,501,692 of record NC_135502.1, on the reverse strand, counting down.
AAGTCATGCGCGTAAATGGAGTTAGAAATTGCGAGCGCATGCAAACAGAAACGAGAGAAGATAAAGCGAAGGTGGTGAAAGAAGGGAAGAAAGCGTGGCGCTGTAACGAGGGGAGGACGAGCCTCAGGTGAAAAGGGTGGCTCGTCACGGAAAGACACGCCTTTGAACCTAAGCACGCTATGCGCACACTAAGCGTACCTTGTATGTAGATTACGTACAGGTGGAAAGACGTTATCTTTTGAAGGCCCTGGATTTTAATGGCGCGAGGGCCGCTTGTCCGAAGAGCGCCATGGCACTAGGTGTTTTCTTTTTTCAAAAGCTGAGGTCAAAGACCTCTTTTTCAAGCATTTCCCCAGTGAAGCCAAGCACCAAGTTAGAGGAAAGCTTGTACACATAGGAAACCGGCGTGTTCCCGTCGGCACGCGGGACCGAACCGCGCTGCTCCGGCATACGAGCCGTATACGTTAGCTGTCGCTCTTTGCCTTATTTCTCTCATATTTTAAATCTGAACGTATGTTTGCTCCTTTCGCTTTTTTGCCTATCTTCTAATCCAGGCTGTTAGGTTCTTCTTTTTATTAGCAACACAGCAGTTTCGCAAAACAACACTCCTTTACTGGCCTGTCACTTAGCGCGAGGTCACCAGCCAGCGTCAAGTTCTAAGCTGCTGCAGCCACGGGACGCTAACGCGAACGGGTGGGTGCTATCGCGGTAAAACTCCCAACTAAGCATGTCAGCGCCATTCTGGAGCTGCGCCAAAATTCTCCACCCTTCAGCACTTCTGGCCGGTGACAAACTAAGGTTCAGTATCGACCATATTCAAACCTATTCACCTACTCTGGATCCTGCATCACTCTTACTTATTTACTGGTTAATTTTTGGTTTACAACGCACATGTAAACCAAGGACGAGCAGGCAAAAGGCGTTATACAACACCTGACTAAGGCCTGCCCTCCTACACAAAAACAAAAAAAAATTAAAACAAACATTCAAAGTATTTGACAGCAACCGACTTCGAACAAAAAACGCAAGTTAAATTGGAGTACTATGCAGAATTGCTTACCAAAAATGAAACGAGAGTGTTTACTTATACAGCAGCGTCACGAAAGTAGCATATCATGCACGGCTCTTTTATAACTTTGGTCACTTCGTTTTTCCATTCCGTTCCGTTCCGTATCGCGTGCAACTCGTTACCACCACCTTCAAAATAGTTGCCATCGCATACGTTTTGTGCGACCTTTTTCTTTTTTTTACACAACGCGTCCACTCTAAATGAACCAAAATTCTGCACCCACTTCAGCATTCCTCAAAGAGAGAGTTTGAATTTTTTTTTTTTTTACCGGTAGCTTAGTGGATGTGCTGGAAAGCTACTGTATACACTGTGTTTTTAACACTCTCTCAAACATTTCTTCCAATTTCTCCTCCGCAATTCTTCCCAACATATGTCAGTGAAAAATGACGGATTAGAGAAGTGAGGTCTTTTGGGAACAATGGCTCCGGATAGCCGCGAACTGTGAAGAAAGCAGGGTAACAAACAGCACCGGCAACGACTAACCCGGCAATGTAACGCAGAAAGCTACATCGAGCGCCCAAATCCCCAGAAAGGCGAATGGTTCGCGCTGGCAAACCAGAAAGGCGGCCGGCAGTCGATCAATCAATCCCGAGCAGTGCGGCAAGTGTGTTTACGGAAAGGATCTAGGTGTCCCAACACGCTTCCGCCCCCGTCTTCGTCCATGTCGCCCTTTATTCTGCTCGCTTTGTTCTCGCTTGCTCGTACCTTTCGCGCCATTCGCCGATTCCTTCGACAAACACTGCTCCTCCTCAACCGCACGGGCGCCGTCGGCAATGACTGTGTTTGCGCTGGCCTTCTCTCCGCTGTAAGGAGGAAGAAATTCTTACAGGACTCGACGTCCTCGCCGATCTACGAGCTCTGACCCGCGACAGGGAGCAACATATCCTGCGGCTTGAACGGTGCGTGCTCCATAGAGTAATGCGGCAGAACTAGGTTTATTTATTTATTTATTTATTTATTTATTTATTTATTTATTTATTTATTTGGCAATCGAAGAGAGCTGTACGTGCTCTTTTCTTCACACTCCATCCCCATCCCGTCTGCTGACGCGAAAGACGCGGGTTCGATCCCGGCCGCGGCGGTCATATTTCGATAGAGGCGAAGTTCTAGAGGTCCGTGTACTGTGCGGTGTCAGTGCACGTTAAATAACCGCAGATGGTCGGAATTATTCCGGAGCCCTCCACTACGGCGTCCCTCATAGCCTGACTCGCTTTGGGGGACGTTAAACCCCCGTAAACAATAAACCAAACAAACACCATGAGAGAGCGCCCATTCCAACCAGCTAGTGAACGCTGCAGTGTTCGTTTCCGACATGTGGCATCGAAATAGTAAATCCCCTGTTTAACTAGTTCGGCACTGAATTTGTATTAATGGGGAAGGACACATGCGCGCTCAATCACAAGCGGCTATGACACAGACTCCCTGCCGCCCTTCTTTTACACACGGGCCAGCATCTGCACACTTCTCCAGCGTGCTAGACTAGCAAGATCTGACGGAAATGCCAGATCAACCAACAACTCACCGAAGGCTATATGCAGTTCGTGCACATAAGTTTGCCCGCGTAATGCAAGCGCCAACAAAGCCGTGAATACCCAGGCAACAGGCACAGTCCGGGAATACCCTCGTATTTCATATTCAATCTGTACGCAGCCGATCAATCTTCACCACTTTAATCACACGCACGACAGAGTACTAGCCTGTATCCCCTCTGCACAAGGCACTAAATTTTATCGATAACAAACCTTATTCGCCGTCTCTACGCCATTATAGACAAGTTGGAACAGGGCCGCCCCATCATGCAGCGCAATTATATGGAAGCAAGGTATTTAATCGACGAAAGAGAGAGATAAAAAAAAGCGAGAAAAATATTGTTCCCTCTTCTATGTTGCGCCCATTGCGATGATGTAAAAGAAAGCAAATGAAAGCCTATCAAGAGCACGCGAAAGAGAAGACGAAGACAGAAGAGCTGGAGAAGAGAGAAAGAAGACAATACTTTCTCGATCGAAGAGTGCGAGCAGAGTATTGTATATGGAAGAAAAAAAGCCCGCACAATCCGAGCCGTAACGAATGGCAGAGCGAGGTGCACAAGTTCACGAGTACCCGTCAGAGCTTCAAAGATCGGCCTTCGGGGCGCTTTGGTCGCTGCTCTTAAAAGACGACGAGAATCGATTGTCGATTGGTTGATTCCTCAAGACAAACGGTGGGCAGACAGACAGACGCAGGCGCAGTCCTTGCGCACACTTGAGGGGTGCGCGATGGAAGAGCGAAATCTGGGAGATAAGGGCGACTGCGCTCGGTTTATGGAGGACTCCTCTCGCGCCTTGTGTTGTTATTCACACAGAAAACGGAAGGAGTTTTTCAAGTCATAAACCTTGCGCCGTCACACAGAACAGAGTACGCTGGCGAATAAGAGCGGGCCCACGAAGACAAGGCGCCGGATATTGATCAACGAAAGAGCATATCCCGGCAGTTCTTGGCCGATGGAGGGCACGAGTGCAGGCGGGGGATCATCGATACAACTTGCATCGCCTTCCAGAACATTTAACCTCAGGAGCGCTATTCCCACGATGTAGCTCTGCTTTACTGACCTTTTTTTTTTTGCCAGTTAGGTGCTTCTTTTAGCTTGCTATGTGCGCTTTATTACAACAACGAGGCAACGTATGTTACAGGTGTAGACATTACATCAGCTATGCAGCGCAAAGGAAGGAAACATATCTCTGAGGTTTTTCGCATTGCAAGCGGGTCAGTGCTTGGCTTTTGAAGCGAAAGTTTCACTACGCTAACTAAAGCCGATTTCGCCGTGCATTGCCGGTTGACCTTCAAGTGAACCAGAGGTCAATTGTGGCCACAGGCCGTACCATGCGTTGTCCACCATGGTGTCACACCACTTGACCTTTGACCTTGACTTCTGACCTTTCGATTCGCCGGTAGAGGGCGGTAGAATAGACCGCAGCGTTCATTGGGTGACCAACCTCTCGCGATGAACCACCAATTTAACTGCCACCTGCCAGGGTGGCAGCGTGGGCGCGCTGCCTATCCAGTGTCCGGAACACACTCAACGTTACAGACAAGTCGAGTCTACTTGCCCGATACACCACAGCGTTCGCTCTCTAACCAGGTTCAGCAGTAGTTAAACCGTAGCTGATTTTTCTTTCACAATGATTAATTCTCTAATGTAACACCATTCCAACTCGCCCTGCTGTCTCTACTTTTTAGGGCCATCAGAATTAAAATTCGTTTTGAGGAGAATAAAGGCACCGCAAGTGTCTTACTTCTGGTTAGACACCTGAACCACCCCCTGAGGGAGGGGTTAACGAGAGAGTGACAGAAGAGAGAGAAAGAGGCGCCGTGATCACGTCGATGGAGCACGCACGACACGCGACTCACTGTGTCCGCTCTGCTGCTCTCCTCACAAAGGCCCCGCACATTTGTGGCTGGCCGTCGGCACCTGTGGCTTGCGGATGACCTTCAACCGAAGTCATCTCGTATTGCTCCGCCTTTCCTACGCCGTGTCGGTGCTCTGTCACTTGCACTCATATATAGCCGATGATTCTCTCCGTCGCAGCTGGGATGGTGGTCACGTCATCGGGGACAACGCGAAACCTGAGTAACTTGCCTATAACAGGTAGAGCTATAAAGTCCGCAACTTTCACCGCCCCTTCAGTACTGCTCATAATTATAACATCTATCCACAGCTACCAGATTCAAAACCCCTAGAGTTGACCCTGAATCCAAGTAACTTCTGACTACTCGAGCACGCTTCGTGAAGAGTTTGGTATGCTGTGGAAGGAGTATTGTGCTGTCTTCCCTGGTTTTGTTGTGGTGTTGAGCAGTCTGCTCCTCGTAAAACTGTGCGTCTTGTTTCTCCACGAGATAGAAGGTGCCTGGCGGTTTAGTTCGCGAGTAAGCTGACGTGCAGTCGGGGACAAAAGTCTGTGGTGCCTGTTTTCCTGAAACAAAACCGTTAGCTCTGCAATTATCCGACAGCTGTAGATCACACTTGTGGAGGTGAAATTCAATTTTTTTTTTCTTTCATCTGCGCAATTGTGGTATCCAGCCACCGGATAAAAATAGAGTTATCGGCTTCATTTGAGGAACACATTGTCCACAGACTTTTTACCCCGACTGTACCTTAATTACATGTGCGAATACGTGTACTTTCACTTCCTAAAAAATGTATCACAAGCTTATGCAGCTCTAAACTGATCAAAGTATGTGATAGTTTTTCGTCTCTAGCCAAACCTGGATCTAATATTTCTCTTAACATGGCCGCAGGCCCTTTCTTAATGGTCCCCTAAAACCAAGTGTCATTGCCAAAACACATTCATCAAGCGCACAGATATTCAACGCCAGAGTAACCACCTTCCAAACAAGGATGCCCGCAGAAGAGAAACAAATTAGGCTACGTGCCCACTTTTTAAGGTGTTAGTACGGCGCCACCGACACGCGCCAAGTTTCCCCGGACGTGACCAACACGAATGGCGAAGAGCGGCCGACAAGCTTCCATTAACGAGGGCGACAGCACGGAACCACGTCAGCGACGTAGTCAAGGCGAATAGGACTGCAACGCGCTGCCGAAAGGAGGGAGAAAAAAAGCAGCGCATTAAGAAGCGCGGCTTCGTAGGCCTCCTCGCACTCAAAATGAGCCCGGGGTCCTCAGGAAGCGCACGCATCTTGTGGCCGGCGCCTCATTACGCGACGAGCACGAAGCCCTTCCATCTACCAACTCGCCCTCCCTATTTAGTGCTAGCTTCTTTTTTTTCTGTCGTCTCTTCAGAGGTTAGTTTTTTGTTTTGTTTTTTGGCTTGACGCCTACGCTTGCAGCTTCTGTCGACTCTTTCATTCCGCTTCAGAAGTTGCGCGGCGGCGAGGAGACTTCCTCGTGCCGTTACGTGCGGCCAGAATTGATATAGTCGGAGACCTAGGTAGTACGTGTGTGCCTCTATCTGGCACGGCCTGCTCTACTGCAATACGACGAAAGGTATCGGGAGAGTGAGTGTGTGAGTGAGAGTGAGTGAGTGAGTGAGTGAGAGTGCGTGAGTGAGAGTGTGTGAGCGAGAGTGAGTGAGTTAGTGAGAATGTGTGAGTTAGTGAGTGTGTGTGAGTGAGAGTGAGTGAGTGAGAATGTGTGAGTTAGTGAGAGTGTGTGAGTGATTGAGAATGGTGAGTGAGTGAGAGTGTGTGAGTGAGTGAGAGTGTGTGAGTGAGTGATTGAGAGTGAGTGAGTGAGTGAGTGAGTGAGAGTGTGTGAGTGAGTGAGTGAGAGTGTGTGTGAGTGAGAGTGAGTGAGTTAGTGAGAATGTGTGAGTTAGTGAGTGTGGGTGAGTGAGAGTGAGTGAGTCAGTTAGTGAGAATGTGTGAGTTAGTGAGAGTGTGTGAGTGATTGAGAATGGTGAGTGAGTGAGAGTGTGTGAGTGAGTGAGAGTGTGTGAGTGGGTGATTGAGAGTGAGTGAGTGAGAGTGTGTGAGTGAGTGAGAGTGGAGCGAGCGAACGAGTGGAGTTTTGTTTCGTGCCAGCAAGTTAAAACTTATAGTATCACGAAAATAAGGAAGTAATTACTCATTAGGATCCACCCAAGCGCGGCCATACGGCTACAGTATCACTGCAGGCGTACGTATCAGATATTTCAACAGCACACGCTAGACAAGGACAGAGGACGAGAAAACAGACACACGAGCGCTGATAGTTTTCTCGTCCTCTGTCCGTGCATAGCTTGCGCTGTTGAAATATCATGCAAAACCAACTAGCCCGTCAGCTTACCCTGTTCAAGTACTTATCAGCTCTCTTTCACGGATGGCAGCAACCATCGCAATAATATAGATATACTGAAATTATCAACTTAATGCATATAAATGTGAGTCGGGTGACAACTTGCGTAAGAAGCGACACATTTATCCTTTAAAATCGTGCTTAATGCTTTATCCATGTTGTCCCCTTCCTTCTTTTTTTTTTGATGCTCTGTGTGCATGTCTATTTTTGTTTGAAACAGAAAAAAAAACCTTTCGTCATCACCACTGTGTGGAAGTGATCCAGGCGTTATTTCGAAACAGCCTTATCATCCTTATACAAAAATATGAAGGCTAACTGACAGGCGTTTGACAAACCTTGGTCGCAAGAAAAAAGTGCCAACTTCTATAAACTAGCTTGCCATCTGTACTCTACGAGCATACAAAATTGCAGCTAGTTGGCTATACTTATACCGTGCTGTGTTCATCACTGTGGCAGATGAGGTTATTTGTGACAGACAGCTGTTCGCCATAGATGAATATTGAGGTTAACTCAGGATAACTTTCAACCCTAGATCAATATTCAGGTTAACTAAGCCGTGTGAGACTCCTTATACATTTTTACCCTGGATATCTTAGCTTTCAGTTCATTTCTTCGCTTTAAACATAGCCAAAAAAATGCATCGTGCACCGACAGAAGACTCGAAGTTGCTGAGCCCTTCCTGACGCAGTCAACGATCGTTTAAATTTCTTTCTTCCTTTCTCTCTTTCGTTCTTTCCTCCTTTAGTTCTTACTTTCTTCCCTTCTTTCATCCTTTTCTTTTTTTCTTTCTGTGCTTCCTTCCTGTGTCTTTCCGTTCTTTCTTTCAGAGGTTTCCGCACCATTCAGTTTCGCAACAATCGGGCTCCACAGAATACATCGCACGGCAAATGAGCAGGGCCAACTTTCTCATCCAGAATAGCCTACCAGGATTAGCAGAGACCTAGTCAGGAAGCGCTGTGCGGATTACGGCTTGGTGCTGTGGAGCCACTCCGAATTAGGACCGCACGCGTAATCTGTGAGCCTGTAGCTTGTGCATTCTAAATCCTGCCGCGCTTCCGACAACATTCTGCGAGCGAAATCTTTTCGAGCTCCTATATCGAAGTCATGCATCATTCATGGATTGTGTGGCGTACTTTTCAACCTGGCTTATGTTTACATACGAAAATCCATTTGGCTGTCCCATCTAATGGCACAGGGGAGAAAGACTGCCTTTTCTCGAGTTGCATTATCACTACACGCTGCACGATGAGTTTGCTCCAAGACCACATTACATGCATCGCGGCGAAGAACGTCAGGAACTTGGCGTCGCATTTTGTGAAAACATTTATTTGCTTCAGAAGCTTTTTTTTTTCCTTGTGCACCCTAAGAATGGAACGAGCTTTCCAGAAAACATATCGACGCGAACTTGCTCTGTCTGCTTAATTGTAGCCTTCGTCACGTCTCCCCACATATTATCGAGTAGGTACCAACGTTTCCACAAATAACTAATTTCAGTTTGTCTCAAATACGCATCAAAACGAGATCTGTTAGCCATCGCCCAGATCCGACTGGAGAGCAAGCCGCTCATTGATAACGTTAAATTAGGCCCACAACCGAACTTTAAATCTACTTGCCACGTCATTCGAGTCACTCTGCTTGTATAGCCCGAGTTTCAGCCCCAATTTCAGTAGGGGCCTTGTAGCCAGCTTTGATTGTAGACTCATGTCATTCCTCTCTTTAAATTCATTGTACCTAATTACGACCCTTTCTTTCCGTTTCTCCAATCCCATATACAGAGTATCAGCCTCTTCGGGCTTACTTGGACCATATATAACAATAACTGTGTGTGTGTGTGTGTGTGTGTGTGTGTGTGTGTGTGTGTGTGTGTGTGTGTGTGTGTGTGTGTGTGTGTGTGTGTGTGTGTGTGTGTGTGTGTGTGTGTGTGTGTGTGTGTGTGTGTGTGTGTGTGTGTGTGTGTGTGTGTGTGTGTGTGTGTGTGTGTGTGTGTGTGTGTGTGTGTGTGTGTGTGTGTGTGTGTGCGTGCGTGCGTGCGTGCGTGTGTGCGTGTGTGTGCGTGTGTGTGTGTGTGTGTGTGTGTGTGTGTGTGTGTGTGTGTGTGTGTGTGTGTGTGTGTGTGTGTGTGTGTGTGTGTGTGTGTGTGTGTGTGTGTGTGTGTGTGTGTGTGTGTGTGTGTGTGTGTGTGTTTCTCTGCATTACAAAGTACTCTTCAAGGCAAGTGCTGAGCTGCCTGCTTAGGGTCACATGAACTGCCAACTTACTATGCGATGGGGCTCTAGGCTTGGTATAAACGTACCAACATCTCCGGTGAAAGCAAGTTGCAGGCTCGTAGCTCTCATATGTTTCTAGCAGAGTGGACGATATGTCCCAACACTGGCAGTTATTTTGCGGGATAACGGCGACTTTCGACCACTACGGATGAAGTGTGTGCGCAACAGCACTAAAAAGATTGAAAAAAGAAACTCTTGGGTTTAATTTACCACGGTATCAAGCTCAAAAATCGCCGTCTGGGTTACAGCCTTGTTCGATCACCAAGCTGTCGCCTGTTTAGTGCAGTTAGTTCATCCTTCTTTGTTTCTCTCTTTCTTTTCCTCTTATTCATTTCTTGTTGTTTTTCCGCACAACTAGGATTGTCTGCCACGTCCGAGTAGCTTCAAAAGCTTGTGCCGTTCCTTCAAACGACCGCTAAAAGTGAGGACGTAAACAGCGCGAAAACAGCAAACTATCAAAACGTGAAAGCAGTAACGTTCAAGCCGTGTGCGAGAAGTGTTTATCCCCTTAAATAGTCGAATGAAGCGCAAAAAGGAACTCCGGATCGCTCGGCTACTGATCCGGAGTCCTCGGGTTCGAACCCGACCGCGGCGGCTGCGTTTTTATGGAGGCAAAACCCTAAGGCGCCCGTGTGCTGTGCGGTGTCAGTGCTCGTTAAAGATCCCAAGGTGGTCGAAATTATTACGGAACCTTCCACTACGGCACCTCTTTTTTCCTTTCTTCTTTCACTCCCTCTTTTATCCCTTCCCTTACGGCGCGTTTAAGGTGTCCAACGATAGATGAAACAGATACTGCGTCATTTCCTTTCCGCAAGAAACCATTTATTATTATTAAGCGCAAAAGTATGTGATCCTGCTTTCACATTCCCCTCACTTCGCTTCCGCTGCAGAAGACGTCCTCTTGACGGTGAAATAGAAGCTTTCAATCGCTGAACACTCAAACATCAAGATTATGTCACTACGCGTGAACTTGCCGCGCATTTCCGGTACCGGAGTGCATGGCCTGGCGGGAAAAGAAGAAAAACAGAAGGGACTGTTTCACAACAAAGACGTCGTGGGAACAGACTCCCGTGAACTTCTGAGCGTATCGCCCTTCGCTGCCACCACCCACAGAGGCGAGGTACACACGTTGTCCATACGAGAACGTTCGGCGTCGCCTTGACAAAACGCAGGCGCCAAACAAGTAAGGAGAAGGGGAGGGGATAGAAAGGAAGGGGGGGGGGGGGGGGGGGGGGGGTTGGTCTGGCTTTTCTTTACGCGAATCACGGCACCGCGGTTTCTCACAGTCGCTGGGAGAAAGCAGACGACGAACAAGCCTTGCTGGGAAGTCGACCGGTAAACATGCGGCTAGCTGTAACTAAGGGCCGAAAAAAAAATATGTTTGATTAAGAACCAGCGAAACTATGCATGGGTTAGCCTCGGTGAGAACATCTCCTGAGCACCCCACTATATATGAACGAAACAGGAGAGTGAAGAAAACAGAGAAGTACAGTGTTCGAAGATATATATATATATATATATATATATATATATATATATATATATATATATATATATATATATATATATATATATATATATATATATATATATATATATATATATATATATATATAAACCAATATGGCGGGGCAGAAAGACCTTGAGGCCAGGAGAAAAAGGAAAGTGGCGAAGAGGGGGTTATGTTGCGGCGTCAATAACCTCCGGTTTCCGCTCGCGCAGCAGCCCGCGACGATGGGAGTCGTTAATTAAGGCGTATACGTTTCGGCGAGCTGCTGCGGCGGTGTTCGGGTTCCCATGATCGAGAGCACGTTCTCGCGGCCGTGTGCGACACGGAACGCGTCGAATGAATATGCAAATGGCCGAGCTCGCCGCCTCCACCGCAGCGCTAAGCAAGAGTCTTTCGAGTCGCGCATGCTTTTGTTGTGCGCAACGCCGATGCATCTTGCGTTCGATGTCCTCCCTGCGCACGGTCTCGAGTGCTTGCGAAAGAGAATGGTTGCGGACACCGCAGTGAGTCGAACGTTTGCTTTCTTTTCCGAAAGAAAATTGGAAAATCTACTCCATACTCGGAAAGTGCGCGCACTTTCTCGATGAGCTTACAGCTTTAACCAAAAGTCTTCAGGCCGAAGGATTTAGTTTCTAGCCGTATATGCAACCCTGAGGCGAAACGCAAAGGCGCCCGTGTGCTGTGCGGTGTCAGCGCACGTTAAAGAGTCCCAGCTGGTCGAAATCATTCCGGAACCTTCACTACGGCACCTCTTTCTTCGTTTCTTCTCTTAGGCCCTCCTTTATCCCTTCCGTTACGGCGCGGTACAGGTGTCCGCCGATATGTGAGACAGATACTGCGCCATTTCGTTTCCCCAAAAACCAGTTTTTATTTTCATGAGAGTGTGATGACAGTTCCTCTCCTTTCGAAAGTAAATGCTCTGACCTGAAGAGTTTGAAAGGGGTAATATGTGCGCAGTTCCTTACAAAAGCATGTCCCTGGCAGCAACTTCGCCCTGCTGAAAACTTAAACGGCTGGTTTCTGGAATCAGGTGTGCTTATAAATACTGCTGCCACAAGTGCACCCGTTATGGTGGCTCAGTGGGTAGCGCGTCCGGCTGCTGAGCCCGCGCCCTCGGCAGTCGTGTTTCGATAAACGTGATTTTCTTTTTCAACTGCAGTGTTTCGCAGTCAACTTTACTTTGCAGGCGTCCTCATGCACTCATATGGACGGTGTCGAGTAGTTACTCTCACGATTGAAAACTACTCCGTATTGAGAGATTCCATTAAACTCGTCAATTAATATTCATTTTATGGAGCTGAAATCTTGCTGGCTCCGCAAAGAGCGGGTAAAATTTCATCACGAGCTCTGTTCGCTCTTGTAGAGGTGAAAGGAGGACGAAAGAGAAGAGTTCATTAGTATGAAGTCAATCATTGCTCCACAAGTAGAAGTGACCAGCGCACTTTGTTCAATGTTTCGCATTTTATGTAGCTCTTTTTTTTTTTTCAAAGAATGTAATTCCTTGGGTGTTTTTTCAAGTCTTGTGCCGCAGTGAAAGTATACTTTAGTCATAGAAGGGAAAACAAACTGAGTCTCTTGAAATTGTCTGCGAAGCTGTCCATATTTTTAGGAACACGAAAGCCACGAAGAACCTGAATTTACTGGCGCTTTAAGCATGCTGCCATGAGTCAAAGATTTTATGTTCTACTTTTATCTATTTTTGTTTGCACTACCAGCACACAGCACACCTCAATGCCTCAACACAGCCAGAAAACGCGACTTTTCATGCGCTTCCGTGTTCCAGAAGCTTCTGAACACAGAACTAACTGCATTGTAGCAAGAAAACTGAGCAAATTTGTCGATGGTTCCTGAGAGGCCTGTTTGCAGTGGATTCCTATACGACCACGACTGACGAATTATCTTCGCGATAAAATACGATAACTCACATGCGACACCACGAGATGGTTCGCTTTGAAGCGTGTTACCCCTCAGAATTCCCTAAATGTTTCATGGAACCAAGGCCTGTCCTATGTTCTTTTTTTTTGTTTTGTACGGCGAGATCAGTTATACGAAGCCCAACCTGCGCCTTCGTGTAACAGTGATCCGTAGAATTTGACAGGTGCCCGAAGATGTAGCCACCGGAGGCATCCTCCGGACCCGGATGTTGCCTAGTGGCTAGCCCATCTGCCTCTTATCAGAAGGTGCTGGGTTCGATCCCTAGTACCGCCCAGTACCCACAGTTTTTCTAATGAGTACAAGATTTCACCCGGCCTGGTGCTCGGCTCTTTCGGAGAGAAATAGAAATGCTTGGGGGAAAGGTTTTTAGTCACCGGCTCAACGTTTCATTTATCCCCCCCCCGCCTTCTACATTAACTACATTTTTCAGTTAGTGCCCACATATCGTCCGCTTATTGTTTCGTCTCTCTCTCTAAAGCGTTGTTGCTATTCGTCAGGCATGAACTACTAGGCTCCTAAAATACTCCTTGTTGGCCCTGGCTGCTTCCGAGTCACGCCCGAGCTAACAGGGAGTAGCTGGAACCAGTACCCCCCCCCCCCCCCCCCTCGCATCTGCATCCCCATTCCTTCCACGCAGCTGCTGCGATGAAAGCTGAACATGTCCTTGCTTTCCATCCGTCGTGTCACGGCCGCGCAAACCATGGCGGCGGAGGCAGTTCGCATCGCGACATCGATAGAGCTGCGAGTATACGCCGCGCACGAGAAACAGCCTTAAACACGGCCATGTCCCGCACTGCGCCGTTTAATCACCGGCGACTGCGAGCTTCGGGCGCCTGTCGGAAAACACGGCTCGGCTTGTTTGTACAGAACTACGACACGGCGCGCGGGACATCGGGTGCGGCCATGGGGGCAGAGGGGAGAGTCACGACAGAAAGCCTTAATTTGAACGTCGGTATGCATGCCCGCGCACGGCGAGGTGACGCAGGCCCGCATCGCTCCGAGCGCGGACGCGTGTACTGCTCCGCTATATACGTGTTCGACAAACCAAACCGCGCTTCGCGGAATGAATATTCGCGCGCATGCACACAGGCGAGTGTTTACCGCAGCGCGCCAGCCTCTCAGTTGTGCGTAGTGCGGGACTCTGTGTGTGTGGTGCGGACTGAGCGAGCGCGGCCTAGAATATCCGATTAGCAACAAAACGAGGTCGCCCGAACCAATCCTGGGGCCAGCGTGGTGGCGAGGCCTAATTGGCAGGCCGCCCAGCTACCACTGCCGGTTGGAACGCCCGGAGGCTGCGGGGTGTGAAACGCAATGGTCTTCCCAGGAGACAAAAAGCAGCGGAGTGTAAGAACAATCAAGCAAGGAAAGAAGTAGAGTGGAGACTTGCTTGACAAGGTTAATTCACGTATACAACAGGCGCAGAGGCGCTCTCATTGGTGTGAGCTTATGTATGGGCGCAGTCAAATGTGATTACGTAAATTCTCTTTTGGCGCTTGCGACAAGTTAGCTTGAAAACTTCGTTGTCATGATGCGAACTTATGTGTCTTTGTTAAGTCACTCCTACTTCCTTGTGCCCATTTAACGCAGAATCAACGTATTATTGCGTAACGAGAGTTTCTTCATCACAAAGCAATGGCACTGATATCAATGTCCTACTGCATGTGTCCAGAAGTATAAAAAGGAATATAAAGCTAACAGTCTGCACAATGCAGCATAAATGAAATATGTGGTTAGTAAGACGGCACACAAGGACTCTATTTAAGAACTGGGGGCTGTTTTTTGATCGATGTGAGCGCAGCCTTAGACAAAAATGTTGACACGCTAAGTATTCATAAGTGATTCCATGAGTGAGCGATCTTTTATATTTACAGCGCCCGTAGTGACATCTGGTTTCTGAGAGTACTGGCCTTAGAATCAGCAAGCCGATTAGCATTTCTCACATCTTCTTAGATGCATCTTTCGCACACGTGTGCACTGGAGTCGCTGTTCGTCGGTCTGCTTAACATGAACTATGAACGTCCGCACTCAAAGTAGCACGACCTTCCGTTCATTAGAAATTGCCGTAAGTTAGCCTCCAAGCAACCCGTGGCATTCGCTCAGCCGCCTCAGTATGGTATTGCATAGAAATCCAATTTCAGGTCAAGACTTTTCGAGGCCGTAGAGGTAACTGAGACCTTCAACTATGAGTTCATGTCCATTTGGGCCAATTGTCTCATTCCGTAGCTGTTATTTGATTTTGCGTCACGAACAAACCTGAGAAGCTACCTGTTGGGACTACCTGTTGAGAAGACAACAGGCAATCCTCCCATGCTACGTCATGGGAAAATGTTACACGAAACATTGTCAAAGCGACAGCAAACACTGCACGCTAGATGGCAAACACCGGGAAAAGATCGTCGCAACGGAAACTAGTGACTTAGCCTGCAACAACGGGTGTACTGCAGATGGAGTGAATCATTACATCGTAGATGTCACGCAGAGCACGTAGTCTGCTGGCCGCACACTCACCGGGGCCATTCCGGTTTTTTTTATATATGTTAGATACGGGGACTACGAAAGAACAGCTTCAAAGTTGTTCTTTCACCGAACAGGCTGTAGAAAGAAGGAATCAGCAGTCTCGCCCAGAATACGAAGGGGGGGAGATAGGGAGAAAAGTTAAACGTCGCCCTATATTGCAAGACTTCACCAGCTACGCAGCTATTGCAGAACGGAAGGGACAGAGACAGGAAATGTTTCAAACAAAATGCATTGCGATGACGAAGGAGGCTTATTAAGCGGAGAGTGCATGCTGACCTCACAACATTCGATCTAGATCGTTCCCACGCAGATTGAAACCAAACTCATCTCAACCAAATCATTTTGCAATATCCAGTAGAAACTACTGACACCACGCCGCAACTCAACCCTTTAACCTCAATTACAGTTACAATCCCCGATCGCAGTTATCGGACCAGAAGTTCATTAAAGAAAATTTAGTTGGTCTTTAACTTGCCCGTAACATTAACAGCCTGGCTCCCGCACCCCCTGGGCAATATCTAAAATCATTGGACGACTCCGTAGTATACAAACAGCGACAGGGCACGAAGTCGAGAGTGCATGTACTCTTCCTTTTGTCATACCCATCACTCAGCACTGAAAAAGCGTAAACCCCGGTTGGTCAAGTACACCCAACGCTATCCTAACCCTACTAATGTCCTAAAACTTCAGATGCCGAGAAAACAGCGCGCTGTATCAACTGCGCGGAGACTATGGCATAATAATAATAATTGGTTTTTTTGGGGAAAGGAAATGGCGCAGTATCTGTCTCATATATCGTTGGACACCTGAACCACGCCGTAAGGGAAGGGATAAGGGAGGGAGTGAAAGAAGTAAGGAAGAGAGAGGGTGCCGTAGTGGAGGGCTCCGGAATAATTTCGACCACCTGGGGATCTTTTAACGTGCACTGACATCGCACAGCACACGGGCGCCTTAGCGTTTTGCCTCCCATAAAAACGCAGCCCGCCGCGGTCGGGTTCGAACCCGGGAACTCCGGATCAGTAGTCGAGCGCCCTAACCACTGAGCACCGCGGCGGGGCTAAGCGAATGCTATCCGTTTTTGTTTTGCGGTTTCAGCTGAGCTGGTGTGGATGTACACTGCTCTCAGTGCACTTCAAGCGCACACGTGAGGAGATTCCAAGCAGCGAATATAAAGCTCGACTCCCATCCAGTGTTATCGCGTCTGCAAAGAGCCGCGGACTCGAGGCGCATAGTTTGTCATCTTATTCTTATTCTTTCTTTCTTTCTTCCTTCCTTCCTTCCTTCCTTTCTTTCTTTTCTTTCATTCGTTCTTTCTTTCTTTCCGCGCATCGTTTCTTGCGCCCAATCGCTCGCTGCGTCCATTTGTCTCTCTCCTCGTGGACGATTTCTATCGAGCGCCGCAACATGAGGGCGAAAACACGTATGGAATAAGGAAGAAAGATTCAGGAAAAGCGGAAACGCGGCAAGCTTTTGCTCGGAATCCGTGATTCAATCAGCCGCGTTCGAGGCGGCTCTTCCGTTCCGGAAGGTCCGTTCTTTTCGGCCGACGCGCTGAGGCCCGCTCTTCCGAATGCTGGTAACGTCGTTCCCATCGCCATGGACAACAGCGATGCGCTCTCGCGCGTGATATACGTGCGCGAACGTACCTATGTTTCCTTGCGCACGCTGCATGGTGACAGAACTACGCGAAAAACTTCGTCTAATCCTGAGCTGTAAAAGCCAGAGTTGCTTGTGGCAGCTTATTTTTACCTGTCCAGGTTATGAAAATATCCAAAGGTTGTGCGCACTGGTAATTTAGAGCCTTTCCTTTACCAGTTTTTCCTTTTTGTAGACAAATTTAGCCCCTTTTATATCATTAATAGCGAATGCCTAAATGCTGCAAATATTATTTCTCATAAGACTAACGCTAGTAGCACGCACAGCGACATTTTTATTTGGACAAGTTTTGTCCACCATTTTGTCCACCATGGTAATATAACTTTTTTCTGTGTTCTTAGCATCAGATGCATCTTTGAAATAAGCATTACGGATCACCTGATCTCTCGAGTATTAGTTAAAAGTAGATGAATCCAAGGGTTTCGACATTACTGTTTTCAACCACGATTTTCACTCATCGCGTAAAACTTGCTGCATGTCAGAAGGACTCTTATCGCGGGAGATTTCCGTTGAGAAACTTGCTAATTTTCCTTCTTGATGCCTGCACAAACGGTTTTAGACCAAAAATGTTTATGAAGATTAATTGCGAGCCGCACCTGAAAAGGTTAAAGCATGAAGTAATTCGCTGCGGATATAACAAACTTATGGTCATAAATTCTAGCGGCCTTATAACTCCATTATGGCATTGTTTAACTCTACATTGGTTATGCTTGGCTGCCGGGCCTAGTTACAGGATGGGGGACATGCTGCTCATTGTGAAAACGTCAGTGGCACGTCCATGCATAACGCGGAAGCTGTTGTTGTACATACGTTAAATCAGATATATGCGGAGACCGCACGATAAAACATTTGCTTTGGTGCACACTCTAACACATGCTGAGCATGCGTAGGCCGTGCTACGCGCGCATATCCCCGCTCACGCAACGTCAGTGGCCATGCGAAAAGCATTACGCATGAAAAGAAGAAAGCCTAAGCGGCCGGCGCAAATCGTAGATCAATAACGTCTCTGACTGCCAATCACTGGCACCAATATCGTTTCTCGACATCGAGTTCCGCCGCCCGGTCAGAACCAATAACTCCGGAGCGCTCGTGTGAAAACACCCTTGGAGAAAGGCGGCGAAGAAAAAAAAATCAGAGTTGAAAAAGGAAGATAAATCATTTTTGTTTTGTTTGTTTTGTTTACATGACTGAGAGTGATGGCTCACGCAATGGGAGCGGGCAGAGCGGCACAGACAAGCTCGCTGAGCGGGGTGAACGCGAAGCGCGCGCTTCAGTTCGGTGCCGCGCAGTACGCACAGGCTCCCACGCCATTGAGCCGCGCGGGAGCCAGTTGCCGTATTTAAAAAAGCGAGAATACGAAACTAGCGTGGAGAAAAGGCCTAGTCGGGCCGGGCGTCATCTATCAAAGCTGGGAACGACAACGAAGCTGCGAAGCATAGGCCCCGCGCTTCTTCGCGACTCGCCCGGGCTTGGCTGCGGCAGAGTTTCGGGGACCAGTTGACGGCGGCAGGCGCGCGAGTCGGGTGGTTCGTGGCCACCCACTTTCCGGGTCAGCGGGGCCAGCGGAGAAGCGTGAAGGCGAAGCGAAGCACAGCCATTCAACACGCTCTGTGCCCTCAGCCGACACGCTGCGAAGAGCGCCTGCGCTTCGCATGAAGACGGGCGTATTCGTTTGCGGGGACGACGCGTCGCTTGTTCGGGCGCGAGAATGCAGCGCTTGCGAGCATCATGCTCGGGATTGGGAGGATCTGTAGGTGGAATATTCGTAATACTGGGGCAGTTACTCACAGCCATCCACTCGAGCGCAGCCGTGCAGATACAAAAAAGCTATGCAGCATTCACAGAAGCCTCACAGTTTAAAGAAAATTTGTCACTCCACCAGCTGAGGCTAGCCAGGTAGGCCAGTTCGATCCCAGCTGAGGCAGTCGTATTTCGATGGAGGCGAAATGCTACTGTGTACTGTGCGATGTCAGTGCACGTTAAAGAACCCCAGGTTGTCGAAATTTCCGGAGCCCTCCACTACGGCGTCCCTCATAGCCGGAGTCGTTTTGGGACGTTAAACCCTCATAAACAATAAACCAGGAAGGCCAGCAGATGGGAGAGCAAGGATGATTGGTTTAACATTTCGACGCAGGAACGGTGTTTGTCCACTTTGTTTTTTAAGGAACCTTTAAGGTGGGAGAACATTTATACTAGGTAGAATATCTATGTAACGGTACGCCTGACCTTCATTTAACCGACGATTACTTTCCCAGTACGAGTGACGACAATTTTTTTTTTATTTTAAGTATCTATCTTCTGAAAAACTGACACCTGCAGTGTTTTTCCTGGTGTCATGCAGAACTCAAAAATGCCCAACTACTTGAATGTCAACTACAATAATCGCTTTTATGCTGCCAATAGCCTGTACGATCGAGCATTTCTTTATGAAAAAAAAAGAAAAATAACCGGAGGCATTCTTTTAAAAACCTAGGCCGAGATAGTATACAGATTCCAGTTCAACTTTTTCCCGCTCATAATCTTTCCGGCGTTCGAGATTCATACAATAGATGTCGCGTCGCCGCTGCGGGCCCCACATTTTGCGCGAATAACAATAGAATGGCATGCACATGTCCACATTCTTGGATAAAAATTTCGAATATTGCAATGTTGGAACCTACTGTTATGGAAATATTGAGGGTATATGGACTATTCTTCCAACGCGTAGCAAAACCTTTCTTTTAACGTTTTTTTTTTATTTCATCGTTCGCTATAAACTGCCATAAAAAACCAATGTGGAACGTTTTTCACGATAGTAAACGTCAATACTAAAAAGAATGCAAGTCTGTTCACGGGAGATCTGCGAACATACTGACTGTAATAGTGAAATCTTAAAATACATAAAATAACTGCGCACATAAACTCATTATCGTTGATAATGCTCTTGTCCAGAATTGTTATGCATGATCAAAGGAAACGTGTTGTCTGCTATGAGGGGGTTAACCCACCCCCCCCCCCCCCCCCCCCTCCGAAGAGTGAACCATGGCTATGAGGAACGCCGTAGTAGAAGGCCCCGGCTTTATTTCGACCACCTGGTGTGTTTTTTTTTTAATCGCGCACTGACCTCGCACAGTTCGGGGGACTCGGCGTTTTTGCATTTTGCCTTCGCTGAAATGAGATGGCCGTGGCTGGTATTCAAAGGAAACGAATTGCTACGTTGCATGGCTTTGTTCTACAAAGCGAGGAAAATTTGATATTTCGCCCCCCCCGATCGGAAAGTGGAGCGTCTGTAGCGAAGCTGGCAAATACTGTTAATTAGTGGCACAAGGTTCAAGTATTGCCCGGAAACGTTCGAGCATTAATGAGACGCCGAAGGAACAAAGCGATAGCGCAAATGAGAACAAAGAAGCATAGTTCAAAGGCGATGTTCCACGTCGTTCTTCATTAATGGACAGCGATGGTCTTCTATCTATGTCGCCAAGGCGCCTCATTTATTCTCAGTTGACGCACTAACTAATTAGCGAATGTGCAGCTGTACACGTCTAAACTAACCAGCAAGTGCACGAGTGGAAGGGGGGGGGGGGGGGGGGGAAGGGCAGGGGATTGGCGAGAAGCGCTGTTCTTCACCACTGCGACCCGAAGGCGACTAGGCAGCGTCTCGAAACGGCTGGAGAAGGCGGGAGGGTGGGGATAGTTAATTAATTAGCAGCACTGAGAATTTGCTCTCATCGAAAGAGGTCGAGGTCTTGTATTTAAGAATAAAACACCTGCAGTTATGATTAGAATTACTGCTCTGCACCAACTTCTTTGAAAATGTTTCTACTGGACTTTTGGTACGACCGTTCATTTTCGTACATTTTATAAATATCAGTCACTTACCCATAACCTCCCTACAATACTAAACAAATATAGACACACAGTGGGCTTGAACAAAAAACAATTACATTCATGTTTTGTGCAGTTGTGATCCATTAATTTTTGTTTGTTGTTTCCGCGTATGTGCTTTTCAGTTGTTTTATTTTGGTTTCAGTTCATTACTGGTAGCTTTATGTGAGTGACATCATTATTACCTGTCACAGTAACTGTTTTATTATTTCCCTATTACTGTCTACCTATGTACTATTCATCTATTATGTTTCTATTCTTTACGCTGCTGCCTTGTAATGGTCTCTTGGGCCTCGTCAAGCTTTTGTGTAGCTTTTAGCCCAAGAGACCATCCAGTTGTCTTCTGGAAATAAAGATGTACTGTACTGTACAGTGAAAAAATGTTGCTTGTAGTGCTCTACCGCTACACTGCTGTGGCACAGCAGTAAATCTACTCCCCCCCCCCCCCCCCCACTCCTCATCGAAATACTTTGCACGCAAGAGTGTTCATAATACAAAAAGACTGAGTTGAGCAATGTATGATTTCGGAAGATTTCAATTATTTTTTGTCCCAAATTCTTATCGGTTCGCGCCGCATCTTTATTTCTGGGCGTGCTTAACTACTCATAAATCAGTACCATTCATCTCAATATAATCAGCACTCTTACGGGCATTGAAAAGGCATATGCTTTTTCAAGGGCATATGAGCATGCTCAAGGGCCAGAGGTTTCTCCACATATAAAAATTCCAGCATCGAAGCAACGTTTCTCAAAAGCCTCCGGTGCTACCGTAGTGATGTCCAAGCGCTAGCACTCCCCAGAGCGCGGTTCTCAATGGTTCAGTCTGGCCTAAGCTCAAAGTCTTCACACCAACAAGGGGCAGGGTTTCTGCTCAGGTTAGAACAAAATCAGTCATATCTTGACATTAAGAGCCTAACACACAATCAGCAGTGTACATTTTAAAGAGCAGCGATTTAGGCGAACCCCTGCTCTTCAGGCGAGTATTATGCAAGAGAAGTAATACATTGGCACCAAAGGTCACGCGGCCAAAAGAATTTTCGCAAGAAGCATATGAGTAGCTAAGAAACTCTGAGCAGCCTGCCAGGTATGTAACCGGCGAAAGTAACCAGGTTTCAGTAAAGAGTGCCTCCTCTTCCTTGGTCTTGCGGAAAGAGACAGAGAGAGAGAGAGAGACTCTTTAATGAAGAAACAGAGAATTTAGCCGGCGTTTCAATATCGCTGGCATGCTACTCTGCGTAGGGAGGGGAATTTGGGAGATAAAGACTGAAGGAGAGCAGCGTGGAAGAGGTGGAAAAAAAAAAAACGAAGATCGACCCACATCTTAGATCAAGACTCTCACCCAGAATTCCTCGACAACTCGAAACACTTTATCACCGACTTCGTCTGAATGCTGCATATACAAATGGCCTGCGATACCGTTTTGGACAAATGAACAGTCCGCATTGCGACAACTGTGCTTCGATAGAAACTGTGGAACATATCCTGCTTGAGTGCCCTGCGTATGCTAACGAGCGTGCGTACTATGAACATTGCATGCAGAAGCTCTGCCCAGTGCCCCTAACAATGGACAAAGTTTTAGGCCCCTTAGCCTGCTCAGGCAACAGAGACTTGCAATGAACTTTCTTTTTACATATTTAAAAGACATTGGACATCTCGATAAGCTCTAAATTCACTTGCAGGTTACCTTCATGCATTCTTCTTGCAGTGAACTTCGTCAGCCCATTCGTCGGACTATGCACTCCATCATTCCATAGGTTACATCAATACTCGCCACTGCATCCTTAGTACCCATTTCATGGCGGAAAGAGACACACACAGCTGCCTGCCACAGAAGCACTGCCGAGCGCAAATCGCTAATTGTTCGGAAAACGTTCGTCCGGAACTTCCGCGTCTACACTTCGGAGCCCTCGCCGCTAAGGAAGTGAGCTTGCATAATAGGTCGCGCCGCGCGAATCCACCCGGAACACAGGCGTAAAAACAGAAGAAGAAGCAAGAAAAACCCAGACTCCGAACGCACACGGAAAAAAAGCATCCTAGAGGAGCCCCCTTTCCAACGACTGCTCGGCTCTCGCTCCGTCGTTGGCGCCCAGCGTGCATCCGTCTTCATCTGCGCGCCACAAAGCACACGCCGTGTTGACCCAGTCTCGACGACTGGCGAAGTAGCGCGGCCTCTCCTCCTCCACGTCCCCTCCTGCCTCCTCTCCACAACCACTCGCTACGTGAATCCGGCGGCGCGGTTCGTTTGACCGCCCGCGCGGTGGTTTTGCTTGTCTCGTTACCCGCGTACTGCACAGCAAGGCCTCAAGCCGAGCTGCATGCGCCTGGGTGAAGGGTCGGCCCCCGAGAGAAGAGCAAACGAAGCTGGCTACACGCAGCTGGTCCGCTGCAGCCGGAGATGCGCTTTCGTTTGCTGTTAGTCCCTTGGCCGCCTTTCTTCCGTGTGTGTTCCCGCGACCGGGAAGGCAAAAAGAATTACGCACGAGCGCTCACGTGCCGCCCGGAGTTGTTGCGGTGCGCAAAAGAGGCGCTACAAGCACCCCGTTGTACCGGGCGAGGCAAATCGCAGAGTGGTTGTGTCTTGCAGTAGGGACGCGGATAGGCAGCGTAAGCGTGCATTAGGGCTTTGAAGTAGGACAATGACTCGTTCGTGTGATTCTGGCGTATTGCCTAGTTTTGTAGGCAGCATTTTATTTTGTTGGTAGTGGTGCCGCGAACGATCGCTCGAGCTACCGAAGTGTTGGATGGCACACGAGCATAATTAATGTCCCGCCGAAAATATAACCCCGCTGGACTACTGACCCACGGACGAGAACTATCGTGCTGTCCGACTTACTTTTATTGATACATTCCTTTTGTTGAGAGTGTGCCGAAATAAAATGCGTGCGGGGCGACAGTGCTAGGGCAAACAAGCCACCGCAACCGAACATTCATTAATTAATTTATAAATATATAAATATCAAAAACAAACTTTTCTGCGGTGACTTAATCGTCTCGGTTGGGTCTCCCCGCACACTTTTTTTTTTCTCTTGCTTCAACAGCTTTGCAGCAACCCAAACCTTCGCAGCAGAGCCCTAGATTCTCCTGCTACCCAGTTTTCAAGACAGCGCCTTAACGCACTGCTAGTGACAGCCGTGAACAGAACCTAACAGATATTGCTGTCACGCTAACGCGTCGTGCTAGGAAAGCTCTCGTGCGCAACTTGCGACTGAAAATTTAATAGAACATGGCTGCGCTTAAGTGTCCGTGTTCTTTTATATTCTTCGCTTCTCAACTGGAGCCCAAGGCATGTCGATAAATGCATGCAGATTAAAAAGACTAATCCAGACTAAAGCGGTACCATTTCGCAAGTATTTTCCCCCGATATTCTTTCCTTCTCAACTGGAGCACAAGGCATGTCGATAAATGCATGCAGATTAAAAAGACTAATTAAGATTAAGGCGGTACCCTTTCGCAAGTATTCTCCCCGGATTATTTTGCGTTTTTGGCACTAGTCGACCGCATTTTGTTCTGAAGAGTGCAACAGTCTTGCTTGTTAACATATACCCTTACTTCACACGCGGTCTCTACCTACAGTGGAGGAGTGGGAGGAAAATGAATAGGGAAACCAATTGTCCCCAAACAACGTCCCTAAGGATCACATTACGCTATCTTTCAGGGCACAAGTCCGGCTTTATTGGGCAAAAAATTTCAACATTAGAATATTGTAAGGTGCTCTATAGAAATATTCCAAATTTCGCTCCATATCCATCGCTCGCATCGAGTAGTTGCGACTGTCATAAAAAAGAAATTGGGAACGTTTTTGAAGGTAGCAAAAACGCTAATAGCAAAAAAAAATGCAAGTCTGTTAGGGGGGAATCTGCGGATTTTTTTGCTCTACTGAAATCTTACAATACATGAAAAAAAAAATGTTTTCATGAACTATTTCCCGTTGAAAAGTACTTTTGTTCAGAATTGCTGTGTATGAGTAGAACCCGAGTACGCCCAGTTTTCTTTGTTTCTTCATTTGACGGAACACGAGCATCCACCCTTCACATAAACGCTGGGCGCTCGCGGCCGCGTTCACATTGACGAATGCAGCGGACGTATGTAAACGTAGGGCGCGCTGTATGCGACCCCCGACACCCGCGATGTATGTAAATCTCGCCGAACAACGAAGGCCGTGCGCGCGAGAAGACCGTAAAGCAACAAAAGGGGACGGGAAAGGGGGTCACACTGACCTCAGACCAGCTGACCGAAATGGGCCAGCGTGTGCCCAAGAGGCACGAGGGGGCGGTCTGCACCGTACCTGTGGCGCACGCGGCAATTGTCCGGCAATTGTCGGCCGCAGCCGGTTCTTTGGGAGCGCGAAGAGCGCCGGGGAAAGATCCTCACGAGCGGAACAAGAGCGTTGATGCCCCATTCATCCCGTGTTTCCCATTGTTATATCTTGATGCTTTGCGAGGCGCGGACAGCGGCGTGGAGTCCATTCACCACGTGACCCGTGCGATGCTTGATCACACGAGACGTGTCCGTTAGTTTCGTTTTGGTTCGGACGTTTAGACAAGACCCGCCTTCAAGATTGAATAGCATCAGCAAGGACACAACTGTCGCGCATATAGAAAGTGCACGTCACACTGGGCAGGGAGGAAACACATCGGAGGAAAACATGCAAAAGGATTAGCGCAATTACGACACTGCTCCACAAACTCACCTTCAACACCGGAGCCGGCGGCGTATCCGAAGATGCACGCGGCCTGAACGGCCAGCAGAACAAGCGCGGTCGCACGGCAGCGAGTAAACTCCGTCATCGTTTCAGGCGACAAGAAGAGGACACGTTGGCGGCGACGGTAGCGTCAAATTCCGGGAGACAACACAGTGACGCCAGTCGGGTGGTGGCCGAAGCTCATCGCACACAAACCGAGTCACGCGGTCAAACACACTTTGGCCACGGACACGCAAAAGAGATCGCACTCAGATCGCCTTCGCCGCCGAGCGGCCGCAAGGGCAGGAGGAGTCGCACGCCGTGCAGCAGTGCAGTGGACGAGCGAGGCAGGGAGGGAGCGCGCGCGACACGCCAGCTGGCCGTCCGGCGAGTCAACTGGCCGCCCTCAGAAGACGCAGCTCCACGCTGTGCCGACGGAGCAGTCGGAGGAGCAGGACGACCACGCGAGAACGGAGCGGGACTGGAAGAGAGGGAGAGGGGAAGGTGGTTGGGAGAGAAGGCTGGGGAGGAAGGCTACGGCGGCAGCGGACCGGTCGAAACTCAAGGGCGCCTGCGTGAAGCGGGTGAAGCCACGCGGGGCTGGTCGTGAGTTCGGTGGCGCCATCATTTGAATGGAGGCGGCACTGTGCCATCTAGCAGCTCAGGTTGGGCCGAAACATTACAACAATGTTTCTGTTTGTTTTTTTGTTTGGTGAAAGGTTAATATATTGCGCATAATTTCCATTTTTTAACGTTTCCTAAATGTCACAAATAAACGGTGATGTTAGGTTACCCGACTTTCGTTAAACTTTTAAACAAGATAAATCCAACTTTCCCTAGAATGCCAAAGTAACCAGGCGAGAGCATGAAGCCACGCCAATTGCGAAGGTACGCGACCTCATGCTTTGCAAACGAGCACCAACGGGGGCTACGCGAGTTGCATAGTACAGAACAACCCCTACATACAATTCACTCATCCTTCCAGACATCATTATACAGTCGTGCCACGTTAAAGCGACCCTCGTTAATACGGGCGACTCGAATTATGGACAGTATTTTTTTCTGGTCTCCACACTTTTTCAATGCACTGGCGCCTAGTTAATATGGAAACTCGCTTTCCTGACAATGCACAGGGCGAAAATGCACAAAGCCCCCTGGGGCGCATGTATCTCTGCCGCGTTAATAGGGACAGCGATGAGAACCTAATCTCCACTGCCCCAACCAGATGTTTTCTTTCCTGCGTCTTGAAAGCGGCACACACGAGAAAAGCAGTGCGAAAGTGCCAATATCTTAGAGAGAGCCCTCTTTTTTGTGCTTTCATGTTTTACAGTGCCGAGGTGCACAGACCCGGCGGCGCTCCGGACCGAACTTAGCACCTCCCGCACGCGAGGTGGATGCTGAGGCCACTTGGCCACCGCTGATTACGATGGCCAACCACCTCCGTCAAGGACGAAACCCAAGAACAAGCTAGGAATCACAGAAGTGGTGCACAACTCTGAGATAACAGATCGAGGCAAACCTCGACGACAATCCATGTAAGCGTATACAAACTCAACTGAGTAAACCAAGCTGTGAGCCCGTCGGACTATGGCAGCCTCCATAACAACACCGCGCCTAGAGCTTCATCACCGAAGCCATACGGTACTGAGAATAGTGTAAGCGGGCACCTGTACAAAATCTCAACGAACGAGTGTAAAACCAAACACCCCTAAGCAAGTGTATACCCACAGTTGAATCCCGGCGCCATCACATCACATATCGTCATCAGCCGACTCGATTTCCTGGGATGCACCCAACAAACTCTGGGCGCGCTTCAGCTGGACCAAGTAGAACCTACTAGAATGCGTAGGTCTTCAACAGAAAAAGGGGACAGATATGGAGCACTTTCTCACGCACTTGGGACGTGTTTTACCCGCATTAAGGGTTAAAGGAAAACAGGACAATCTGAAAAAGGTTTAATATAAGAAGAGCGAAAGTGAATTCTGCGACCCAAACAGTTGGTAAGATGAAGCCTAACTAATTAATG
Organism: Amblyomma americanum; assembly: GCF_052857255.1. NCBI lineage: Eukaryota > Metazoa > Arthropoda > Arachnida > Ixodida > Ixodidae > Amblyomma > Amblyomma americanum. The sequence continues at coordinate 22,474,398 of NC_135502.1, read as the reverse complement.
AGTGATGAAAAGTTGCTTACCATCCTTCCTCAATTTTTTTAGGCAATGGTTAACTTTTGTTTCTATTTCTCCTCCCTTTTCAGCTTTTAGATGAGTTACAAAGCTTACAGTGATTTCAGTTATATTTTTCTTCTCTTATTTCGACCATCATAATTAAAGTCATCTCTAAAATATCTGTCCCTTCAAGTCGGCTGCTTCTTTTCACCGCAGCGGGGTCATAAGCGCGCGGCTTAATATGCCAGCGGCTTTATTAGTCAGAGGCTCCATAAGCCAGAGGCTTATGCCTGTGGTTCCCGTCTCCAATTCCTGTTCTTGAAGCCCTCACTCTTCATTTCTGCTCAACGACAACGACGTGACAGAAAAAAACTAGACACCATTCAAAAAAGCTGTGTATCAAGCACCAGAAGGGGCGCCTCTTTTTATGTCGCAGTGTACTGCCTGTTTTACGCATGTACGTCTTCCCCCTAACAGTAACGCCCATTTCAAGAGTGCTGTAGGCACCAAACTAACTGTGGAAATAAATAAATAAATACATACATAAATAAATACACAATGTGTTCCCGGAATACCAGCTAAAAGGGCACGACACTGGCACGCGGTGAAATACCCTGCACCAAGAGATAAAATGATCACCGCATGATTTTTGTCCATCTCATAAAAAAGATGTTTTTCTGCTTTCAACTTGCGCAGAAGTTTTGCTGAGTCTGCAAAGCACCTTAACAAGGATGACTCGGGCCTACAGAACTCAATTCCTGAAATGTCTATCTAATGAGGTTCCAGCGTACGAATTCGATTTATTCGACCTAAGTCATACCAGCCGCGATGGCTCAGTGGTTGGGGCGCTCGGCTACTGATCCGGAGTTCCCGGGCTCGAACCCGACCGCGGCGGCGGCGTTTTTATGGGGGGAGGCAAAACGCTAAGGCGCCCGTGTGCTGTGCGATGTCAGTGCACGTTAAAGATCCCCAGGTGGTCGAAATTATTCCGGAGCCCTTCACTACGGCACCTCTTCCTTTCTTCTTTCATTCCCTCCTTTATCATTTCCCTTACGGCGCGGTTCAGGTGTCCAACGAGATATGAGACAGATACTGCGCCAATTCCTTTCCCCAAAAACCAATCGACCTAAGCCCGATTCTGTGGAAGTTCAGGAAGTTTTAATGAACTGCTCCCCATGTATTCTTAATGGGGCTTCCTAGTGTAAGCCTCGCTGGATTTATAGTGTGTTTCTAGGTGAAGCTCTAGTTTGCCCTCCAGCTGTAAATGCGGTGAGGTGAAATTTTGTAAATCACCGGCGTCATAGCTTACTCAATTTATCCTAGACAGAGAGCTGAACTTATGAAATCGAAGCGGAGCCGCCTGCCACTGTGAGCTTTAAACGAAGCAGAAATGCAATATGCTCCTTATCTTGTGTGCATGCGAGTGAGCGAGCACACTTCACTAGAGCCGTCTTTCAGGTTTATGGCTGCTAAGCTCTCTCAATCGGCTTCCCAACAAACGACCTCATTCCAGCATTTCCACATGCGTACGCTAACTAGAGAAAAAAAAGAAACACGACTAACTCTGTTAGGCAAGCAGTAAGATTACTCGACATTAGACGGCTATGTTTGAAGCGACTTTTTTCGCCGACAAGAAGCATTATGGAGTGAATACGGTGTAACAGTGATGATGGTGATCCCTATGGATTCATGGTGATCACGAAGTATCTTTAGCAAGACTTGAACCTAACAAAAAGCGTTCATCGATAGCAAATCATGCGTGTTTGGCAGATGTGCAGTGACCCTTGATTTCTTATTGCTCAAGCTGTCGCAACCATCTGCCGTCGCTCAACCGTCAGAACAAAAGCTATCTGTAAGAATATATTCAGCTTATTAGCGATCGGTGGTCATTGTTTTCGTTTTTTTTCGGGAGCCTCATTGTTTTGTTCACCCGCATGACTGGCCGCCTAGATAAGAAATGAAATATGGTCCAGCCCTAGATTACTATTTATCTGCTTGCACCTACTGTCATCCAAGCCAGGGATACGAAATCTGAAGAAATACCAAGTATTTTCAAGAAAAGGTACTTAATAGCGCCAAACAAGAACAACGCATTAAGAAGTAGTACAGGATCTGGTACTTTTTTAGATGCATAGCTATTGTTGAATGAATGAATGAATGAATGAATGAATGAATGAATGAATGAATGAATGAATGAATGAATGAATGAATGAATGAATGAATGAATGAATGAATGAATGAATGACACCTTGTTTAGTTATGAAACCGTCATTTTTCACCAACGACTTCCAGAAAGCATTTTCCATCGTTGAAAAAAGGCCTTCAGGCCTCTTCCATCTCTGTCAGCACGTTAAAAACACACAACCACACACTACGGGAGTCGTTTTTATTGCGCAGAATTCCATGTGGTAGACACTCAAACTGCGACAGCAACAACAGCAAATGAATGTCGTAGTGCGGACTGACCTAATTCGGTGTCGAATGATGGGCGAAAGCCACGCACCCCCCACAGCACCATCGTAACCATCCCTGCCTCATCGTAAATTTGGAAGGCGGCTAACTAGGTTTGCAGATAGCCCCATTCCAACGGCTGTTCCAGCCGAACAAACGCTACTTTCTCCTGTTTGTTTTATATCTTTCACAGCGTTAGCTTCTCACTGAAACACCCGAACCTAGGTTACGTCAGGATGCCGAACGGAAAGCCATCAGCCGTTTCATGGCCATCACTTTCACTCGATTCGCGGCTCCCACGAAACAGTTTTTGCGAAAGAGCCGATGCAGAGCTAACGTAATTGCGGCACTCTAATTTCTACTGAGCAGCGCAAGGTTGCAGACGGCATCAAATAGGGCGGCGAGAAAAAAGCGGCTTACGCCCAAGCAACAGTCGCGAAACGGCGTCGCGCCGCAGTTGGGAGCGCGCCATTCCGGCGTCAGCGAACAGGCATGTAGCGCCCCTGCCGAAAGGTGGGAGCCCGCCCGCTCCGCGGCTGTGGGAGGCGTCGGCCTTGTAGCAGAAGCCTTCCAGGCACGCAGCCAGCCGCGCAGGCATCGAGGCTGTGCCACTACTGCAGACGGAACAGCAGGACGTGGCCGTGGGTCGGCCCACGGTTCCTCCTTGAGACGGTCCTACATCCGCGAAGGCGGCGGTGGCTGACCGCCCACTCCTGCGTTGGCCCCCCGACCATACCGCGTAACGAGATGTCTGTCGGCGCCGAAACTGGAGCAAAAGCGGTACACGCCCGACGAAGAAAGATCTTCCGGGAAGACCGAGGCGGGCGGCGTCGTAACGGTCAGCGCTGTGGGGGGCCATTGGGTCGCACTCTATTCCCACGCCATGCAGTTAGGCCACGTGTTGGTGGGGATCACCACAGATTATAATCTCTTGTCCCTGTTCACTGTAAGTGCGTATAGGGAATATGGTGCTAACTGCACGAATTAGTACTTGCTAAGAATGACTTGTCCGTGTTGATAGTAACAGTGGCAGGTGTTCCTTCAGAGTTATCTTTTAAATGGGTATAGAGTGTTCTCTCAGGGACTAATCGTTGCAGCAACACCGTTAGTCCCAAGACGACTAACCCCTGTAACCATTGTAGTCTGCTGCGGCTTTGTATGCTGTGAGCAGAAGTAAATAAGCTCGTGACCTCAGCACGTTTTACAGCGCGAGTTATTTATGGGACACCATCTATCAGTGCATGTTAAAGAACCCCGGGTGGTCGAAACTTCCGGAGCCCTCCACTACGATGTCCCTCATAGCCTGAGTCGCTTTGGGACGTTAAGCCCTATATTAAAGCGGGAACAGATATTTTAGGACTAAATTTCCGGAACCTGAAGGCGTTGTTTTATTAATTTGCATGTCCCTAATACACACCACACATTTCATAAACAAAACACCTTGTACAGATATTTAGCCACTGTTTCATTATGACTGCATGTCTTTATTTCCCGACCGTCCCATGAGCTTGTCGCCATACCTTTCATAAAAATGCCAAGTTATAATTTTGTTTGTCTCTGTATATTTCTGTATATTTTTTTCTGTACATTTGCTTCTGGATTGTGTTGCTTCGTTGCCGTCACTGCCAGGGGGGACCAAGATTTTTTTTCAAGCCGTAAAGGAACGGCTTTTCTTCTTGGCCCCTTTCACAATGTGTACGTCATGTTGTGAAGAACAAATAAAAATGAATGAAATGAAAGCCATAAACCAATCCCCGTGATCACGTGACCACCCGGTCCGTGCATGCAGCCCGTGCTTGGAGCCGTGCGGCCGCGCTTCGATGGAGGCGAAACGCAAAAGGCGCCCGTGAGCTGTGCGATGTCAGTGCCCGTTTAAAGATACCGAGGCGGTGGCAATTATCCCGGAGCCCTCTACTGTAGCACCTGTTTCTCTGTTCCTTCTTTCACTCCCACCTTCCTTCCTTCCCTCCCGGCGCAGATGAGATGTTCAGCAAGAAGTGAGGCAGTTACTGCGACATTTCCTTCCCTCAAAAGCCACTAACTGGCGCCTCGTGTAACCTTCGCTGTCATCGAGCGGTACGCACTGTACTAAGATGCTGCCAGTACTTCGAAACGCCTTTCGAACGCTCTGTGCGCGTCTGTTTAGGAATAATAATTTTTAAGAAAAGCCATTGGATTCAACCTTCATCATCAGTCATTGGACTCAACCTTCTGCTTCTGCGCCTGGTGACAGATAATATCAGAAGTCAAGACTACAAAATTAATGAGCAAAATAGGTCTTTGGAATGTTTTACCGCGGTATTTGTGTGCTAGTACCGTTATTTTCTAGAACGCCATTAGTGTTTCTTTAGTGCGGGTATACTACCTCAAGGAATTAATCAAGACCGTGGACTCTTATTCTGTTGAGAGCTTTATTGTTCTCACGGCAGGAGAAAAAGACAAAAAGCAAAAAGCTGCAAGCTACACAGACTGCAAAAAAAAACTATCTGGATCCCGTGGAACTTCCCGGCAAGATGGGTCAAACGCACATAAAAAATTGTTCCATGCCTCCACACAAGAAAACGTGAATTACAAAGTACGCATTAGAAGCTGTCATAATTATTGTACTTATGGTTTAAAAGCGCGACAAGACACGACAATACGCAAGACAGGCGCTGACTCGCAACGGCCTTTTTGTTGCAAGAAACGGTACTTTACGCGTTTCTTTTCTGAAACTAGAACAACAAGGTGTAATTGATTCGATGTATGTGTATTTAGAGGGGGTGGCTCTTAGGTCGAAAGTAACAAAAGGCAAAGAAAAAGAAATATGCTGCTCATCATACGGAAGGATGATAAAAAAACAAACAGAAAGCACTGTCTTCTCTTGGTGCATGCGCAAAGGAAAGAGATGTCTTTCCCGGATAAATAGTTAACCTCTTTATCACTCACAGGATCACTTATGCAAACGTTAGTGTTTCTGTGAAAATGGAAGGGTTCTAAAATTTCGCACGTCAGCTGATCTTTGTGCTTGTCGAGCGCTTAATTGTATTGTGCGTTCTTAGTAATGTCATGGCTTCTCCATGGATTAAACCATAAATCAATACGAACTAGCCTGAGTTGCTGTCTTAATTATTGTACTTATTACGTGCAAATGATCAGTCGTTTTTATAGTTTGTCTGACAAAAATAATCAAACGCAGTTTCCTACGTGCATGTTCAAAAAGGCGTACACCAGTAAAAACTGCAAACATTTTTATTTGAAAGAGCGCGAGCAAGTTCCAGAGTACGAAACAGCAGCAACATCTGCACGTTTCATCTTCCAAAGTCCACCACTGCAGTTGCGTCATGAAATTACGTAAAAGCGAAGTGGGACACGAAGGAATGGGCTCCCAATAACGCCACTGCCCTTTCTTTTAAGCGAAAAAAGTATGTCAAAGTAGAAGACGTAAAACCAGGAAAGAGCGCATTGAGCGCACTTTAATCAAGCAAGGCAATCAGTCAAGCCGGATCAAGATTGAACAAAAATAAATACATAAAGATAACATTGGAGTCAGTATAGCATTCGTACAAAGAATCAATGTACATTTAATAAGACGAAGTGTTTTTTTTCTTCTTGTTCCTCGCGTTTAAATTTAAGGGAAGTAATATCGCGTATACCCTATTCTCTTCATAGCAGTAAGCCCATGCATGCTACACTACCTCTGCAAACATGCGCGTGTCTCTTTATAAAAGTTTAATTTTCTGTGCTGTGCAGTGAGACCCCGCGCGAGCAGCGTGATTAAAGGTATTTATAGTTGCGTGACTGATCGATCCCTTACCACTTGTTTTTATTCGTCGCCTTGGGGTATAAATTGCTTTACGGCTTTCAGTGCTTCATGCAGCCCAGTTCTGAACCCGAACATAAAATCATTTTTTTCTTTTACCTTTAACATCTCGGAAGCCCCTCGGTTAAGCCGGTTCTACACAGAGAGGTCGGTCTTCTGATTCCTTCCTAAGCGGCTTTTCTCTGCCTCGGTACTTTAACAAATCTCGTTTGGCGCATAGCGCAGCCATGGCATGCATAAGTTGTTGAGTCGCCGTAAGTGGGAAATATTACTCAGGCAATGGAGATATATAGCACAGCGTAATCCGTGTGCCTCCAGTGCACATGCGCTGGTTGCCCCAACGCGGCAGGCGTGCCCGTAGCTAGCCGACACCTGGCACTGGTACCTGGTAAATTCTTCCGTTGACTTATAGCACCTGGCGCCATCGGGAATCATCTGGCCCTCTTAGGCCGATCTGCACATGCGCGGTGGCTCCCTGCGGAAGCGGATCTTGAAGAGGATCGCGGTATCGATCGTGGATCACGCCGATTAATCTAGCATAATTAATTTAGCATAGCGGAGATGCATTAACGGAAACATGTACCGGTTTACTGGGCGCCTCCTGCGCGGGAAGTGGCACGAGTGGTGTAAGGGGGGGGGGCACTGCGCGGGCGCAGGAGGCGTCCTGTAAACCGCTACACGTCTCCGTTAATGCATCTCTGGTATGCTAAACACGCCTGGGAAAGCTCATGGTACGACAATGGTGGAGCAGCTTTTACCAAGACTTAAGTAAACTTCAAAAGTAGCGCTGGATGGGAAATATACCGTCTTCGCCAAGAGCAGTCAGGAAGCAGGATTTGCTTCTCATTCATATAGCGTAGCTCTTACTGTACATATAAGGACAAAAAAATTACAGAGGGAACTTAACACTGCATGCAAGCAAACGCATGCACACGCGCAGCATGCTCGGCTGCGGTGATGGCGTACTGCCTTAATTAAGTGGCCAGCGAATCTGATCTGTTCGCGCTGCCCTGGGTTCAAAACTCACTTTGCAATAAATTCTATTTTTCTTCGTGGGGTCACATGGGGGTCGTGGTCCGTTTCTCTTGGACTGTCGGTCAACACCGGATTTTCTGACTTTTGAGCCATACAGTGCTTTCGCATTAAAACGTCTCGAAAGGGGAGGACTAGAGTCCTTCTTACATTACATAGATTTAGAGCTTAAGTGGTGCCGTAAGTGTGAGCATGGTCTGAGCAACTGACATACGCTATCACGAACCATGCACTGCCGCTAGACGTCGCTCTGCGCGCTGCAGAGCGCCTAGGGCTCGGAGTTCGAGCGCTCTAGACAGGTCTGTGGACGACTGTACAACCATGAACTTCCTTCTGTCAGAAGTCGTTTTGTTGTAATGTTTGGATGGGGTGGTTCTATTTGCACTACGCTTCGACTTACTTCATGCTATAGATCTTCCCCCTGCACCTCTCCCCTCCTACGTCGCAAATTCAATTTCACCGGAAAAGATTGTTTGCTTGGGAGAAATTCTTTTATAAAAATTGTCTGTAAAGAGTCTATAGACTTCATATCGACTCTATTGCCTTTCTATGGATATTTGTTTTTCTCTGTTTATAGTCTATATACTGTCTATAGACAAAAGTCTACTAAAAGTGAATGGCCATAAATCAAAGATTGTCTTTAGACTGTCTATGGGATTTTTATTGCCTATAGACTAATCTCTGGGATTTGTTCATAGACAGTCTATGGTGTTTATGAACAGTAGTTCATAGACAGTCTAAAGACCGTCTAAAGAAAGTTTTCTGAAAGAATGTGGTCGCCTCTCTACTCCCCCCATCTTAAATACTAAATCCACCCTGTCTCGAGTTATAAAGGGCTTCCAGCTGGCTGTATATACTGAGATGTCAGCTTTTGCTAAGTAATGGAAATTTACGATCCTCATGTGAGATCCACTCTTTACATCAAAGTTTGATCGGCCAACATTGCCAACTTTTTTTACTTTCTCACGTAGCGCAGTTTTGCACAGATTTTCACTTTTTGGCACTTTGTGAACCTACAAGTGACGATTAGGGGGCAAGGGTCACGACTACATTAACTGTTACGCGCTATTGAATAGAGGGCATTTCAAAGTTTGTAACGTGTAACATATTCAAACTCTAGCACTTAATAAAGAATGTTTAAAATATTATACCCACGATGCAAAAGGTACTGAACACTTCTCGTATTTTCTGTATTACTCTCTTCGAAGCACATGACAAAGAACAGCAATCCTCTCTTAAAGCAAACTTGTTATGTAATGGAATGCAACCAGACGGACTTTCACGATAAAGTGCTACAAAAGAGCATGTACTTCGCACGCAGGAATAGACATGTTTCTTTCGATGGGTTACACTAGATTGTCTCCGTGAAGTCAGGGCGCTTGTCGCAGCGATCGCCTCGTTAAAAGAAGCAGCCAAAGAAGAGGCTTCGCAGGCTGCAAACCTCCGAGAGCCAAGTCACACATGGCTGGGTTTCGTTAGCTTAGGCGACGTCCGACAAACATCGAATGAGCGCGCGAGCACACAAGCGCGAAAGCGTCGCCCGTCGCTTCATGTTTTCCCAGCCATGCAAGGAAACGGCAGGTGCGACTGTCAGTCGCGAAATATAGCATCGCAAGCACGGCGCCACTGCGGCACACTCTGAGACGACCAAAATATATTTTGAGCTGCCCTTGAGAAAGAATCAACTGTGCAAAACAGATTGTCTGGGCACCTGCTGGCAAGAAATCGTGCGAGCATTTTTTTTTGTGTGTGCACATGATGACAAGTCACCAAAACGAGGTGAAGTGAAGTAAAAGGACCAGAGAACGGAGGAAGAATATCGCTGCAGTAATTCAGTTGGCGAAAAGGTTCAAAGAAGGGGCGCTGTTCTTGTAATCAGTCGTTTCGGGATTCAATACTTTGTCCCCTTCCCTTTGGCAGCTTCTGTCTGGGAGTTAGGCTCTGGTACCAGAGCTGCGGCTGACTAATCCTAAATAGTGAACAAGAAAATAAATAGTTCTAATTGAATCCCTAGGCCCGTTGGTGCTTTTCTACTGGTTGCGAAACGTCCGTGTAACTTTCTGGAAAATGTATCTACGCCAATTGAAATGACCACCCCATGGAGCTTCATTGATAATGGGGCAAAGTCATGTGTAAAGAGTTCGGCATCAGTGAAGGAGCTTAATGCAAATGGCACTGGGTTCTGCTATCAGGATAGCGTGGGCATGAAATGTGATGGGAGGTTAAATGTGAAATTTGCGTTCACAGTGGAGTTAGCGGGAAATGACTGACCCGCAATGCATGAGCGCCCCTGAAAGAATGACGAACGAAGGAGTGACACTGACTGTACAGGCGGTTGTCCGCTAGTTGCTCTTGCCTGGCCAAATTTCTTTCAGGCACCGTGTACAGAACCCTGCCACTTCGCTCAGTATTCAGAGTCTATGGCCGTGGCGCTGAGTTCGTGCTCTTAAGTATATTTAATAGATAAAGCGTTCGTGGTCGCCAATACGCTTCGCATGGACATCGTTTCCCTAACATGATAACTCTCGCAAGGCATACTGGCCACACAAATTCTGTCGGGGTATGTATATGAAAGGCATTCCCGTGTGTATCCAAATTCAAAGTTGCTGATAACGCGTATACACCCCTGCATGAATCACCGTGCAATTCGCGTACAGGCTGGTTTGGAAAATGGCATCCGGCACTGCGCCATTTTAGCAGTTATTCGAAATGCCACTTGATTGCCCCGCAATAACACGCATTTCTCTGTGCACATTGGACTTACTGACATTTTGCATGCAGTGAAATGGTCATGTAGTAAAACGATTTGGTTTATGTTTTAAGGGGTTTAACGTTCCAAAGCGACTCAGGCTATGAGGGAAGCCGTAGTGAAGGGCTCTGGAAATTTCGACCGCCTAGGATTCTTTAACGTGCACTGACATCGCACAGTACACGGGTCTCTAGAATTTCGCCTTCATCGAAAGCATGAAGTAAAATGGTCAATGCAGGCTGGCAGGTCAAAGCAAGCAATAAATAGTTAGGTCTAGAACCTTTCTCTGAAATTCGACAGCTGATGCTGCATGCAAAAAACAAAACAAAGCAAAAACTGGCGAATGTATTTCATTTAAAAACAGTTGTTAACTATACAGTGAGTAACCGCCGGTCGCTTGTGCCCGCACATGCACCAGCAGGACTTCACGCTTACACAAGCGAACACTTTCTCCTGCGAAGCCGCCGTGTAGCGGCTTCCGTCGTCAGGTGGAACAGAACAGAAGAAATAGCCCTGAAGAAGAAAGAAGAAAGAAAAGAGACAAAGAAAAGCAGGAGTAACAGCCGAGCAGAGAAAGAAAGATCTGCAAACTAGTGCCATCGGTGCACGTACGCGCACCCCCGGTGAAAAGGAGGAGTCCCGCTGACGTGACAAGGGTGCTGCTGGGAGAGCTGTCATCTTGACCCCGCCAATACTCGGCTCATTGATCCGGTGCAGTGCAGCGAATACTGACACACCAGTGGTGCTCCGCTGCCGAATCATACCACCTACTGCATGCAAGATTGGTAGTAATTCGGATATCTTATTTTTGAAGCAATAATACAAACAACAGTGAACCCTACAGAATGAATGTGAGTAATACTGCAAGGGCTCGCTGTGTCACCGGTCAACGAGGTGGCATTGCTATAGTTTGCTGCATTAAATATTTGTAGGTGAGGTTCCGTGCAGGAATCCTTATTGAAATGGGACACGGCAATCGCGTCAGCCAGACGCTCATTCGGTGATCAACTGCCGTTTGTACCCCTCCTCATCAGTTTTACCCGTGTCGATGAGGCCGTCCTTTCAGAATGCGAGTTAAGGTGGCCCTAAACTACAACAATAACGCGTCATCAGCCTCAATTCTGAGGCCTTTTTACCGCCAAATGAGCCTTAAGTGAGAATGACTGATCGTCAACAACAACAACAAAAAACTAACGGGTAAATTAGCCTAAGAATTTAGAACAAGAACCCCACACTAGCAACTTATGGAACAAGCAGTTATGTTAAGCGTTCTTTTATTTCGCCCTTGGTTGTGGCGAACTACGCAAGTAACCCGGCTCTAAAGGAACACGATTACCCCAGGACTACACTTCATTGCTCTTTTCACCAATACGCACGCCTCTTGGTCAACATCTGTCACGTGATGTTGTTGTATCGTCCTCAGCGTTTAGAACATAGGACACGTAGGGTATAGCGTTCCTTATGCAAAGTGTTCTATATTTCTTCTTCTTTTGCATGTGCGCGCTGGTGGCTGCATCGCGCTACTTCTAGTTCTGTATGACACATGTGGTCTGCCCATTTCGAGTCGCACCAGTGTCCTGTTCCTTGCAGTAATGAAATTCCAGTTAGAGTGGCCAGCATATTATGGTCCTTGGCATTATGCCCCACCATCGCTTGATGCTTGACTTTAATTGAGGCAGTGCAGCCAGTACCTTTTATACAGGTACCTTCTTTTAATAGCCTGAGGCACCTTTGAACGTCCTCGAGCAAATTATCAAACCACCAGTGTTTTCGCCTGCAATAAATGGCGTATTTCTTTTGCAGCAGACACAGATAAGTGACTACATATTCACCTTGCGGAGTGGTCAATTAGGCACTCGAGCAGGTTCCGAAGAGCAGTTGTTTTTGAATACTCGGTTATTTTGGGGAACAAAAGTAAAGAAGGACTCTGAAAGGGCCGCTTTCTTGAACTATACAACGAGACCACTTTAATCCATATGTTTATTAATTCGCTCATTCTTGAAAGGGCCGCTGTGATGTGCATGCATTGTAAAGCGCAAGGGACCCTCTGGAAAGAGTGTTTCTCCGAAAAATGCCGGAAAGGTTTTCCTGACAATGCAGGCTGCCCCTAGTGACAGTGCCTGAACTTGCACTGAGGCAAATTGAAGTTGACCGGTATTGGTAGGGTACCGCGTTCTAATCACCGAGATACCATTATCAGCGACAACTGTACTTCATAGGCTAGAAAAGGCTGAGAAACAAAAATACAGATGTCGCCACCTTCGGTCGATCTCGAAAGCATAGTCAGTGCGTCAACACGTTTTTTTTTTTTTTTTGCACGGATCCCAGAGGCTATGCTACAACGCCATTCACTTCAAAACGGTGGCGACCCGTCCTTTTCGTTAAGGACGCCACGATTTTGTACTGACTGGCGGGAAGATTTTTGAATCCAGTTTTCAGCCCGGTAAATGCGTCTTTTGCTGTCGGACAAACGTCAACTTACACAGAAAGAGCTGGAGAATCAATTTTTACGGAGAACAATACAGCCTAACCTCGTTATAACGAAACGGTTTATAAGGAAATGCCGGATATAAAGAAGGAATGACGATTACCCTTGGAAGCATGGCCAACACCGGCTATAACGAAGCTACTGCAATAACGAATTAATCGCCGCGCCCTTTCAGCTTCGTTATAATGAGTTACGACTGCAATTGCATCGAGTTGTATTCAGTGTTCCTTTAAGCGTTGTGTAAAGCACTCCCATAAAACACTAAGACATACACCCGACGTAGTTCACAGAAATTGCCTAAGGCCTGTCTCCCCGAAAAACATCAGAAGATCGTTGTCGCGCTCGCTCAAACCTCCTTTTATTTTTTTTTCAAGTTGCAAGACCTCTGTTGAAGTTAAAGCTGGTGTTACCGCACAATCTGAGCGTGGCTTTCTGTTTCCACCGTGACATCGAAAAACGGCTGCGTGTGCAGAAGACGTCTTCACGCTCCTCACACACATTGCTAACGGTGCAGAATAGGCGTCCTGGCATTCTTAGCCTTGCTAACGCTGCACGGAAATACATCGGATCGAGAAACGTCACCCGCACGCGGCTGTTGGGTACAACGGGGCCACGCTCCAGTCGCCTTTGGCTCCCCCCGTCGAGTGGCAGCTCCGCGCCTTTCTCGGCAGGTGCCAATTGGGCCTACGATTTATCAAGCGAGTGGAGAACGAACCGCAGCTTCCGCCCCCATCTTCTTTTTTTTTTTTTTGCTTGGCGCCTTTATGCTTCAATGTTTCCTTTGCTTTCCGTCTTGCCGTGGGCGCTGCAGATTTGCCTTCTCTATTTTGTACCACTTCCCCCCGCAGCTCGTGGCTCGTTTCCTGTATGGTCTTAGCTCATCTTTGCTTATTTTCCTCTTGCTATTTCCTTTTTTTTTGTTCACCCACGCGCCCAGTTTCATGGCATGGGCCCGCCATGCAGAACTCCCGGCGCAGATAGTGTCTCGAATTTCCAACACTTTATCCTCTTTTTTGCACATATTTGCTCTCAAGAAAGTGTGCTTTACTTCTTCGGCTCTTAATTTTTTTTTTCGTCGCTGGCGCCTGTCTCGTAACACAGACGTCCACGCAGAAATACTGTCACCTTGGAGGCAAAAATAGCATCGCGTCTGACCTGCGCCGGTGGGCATTCAGTGCGAAGACGTTGTCTCTGGCAGCCTCCTGGACCCGGGTACAGGGACCGCCAGGGACCTTTGGAGCTCTGCTGGAAGCTTCAACCCCCGAGCGATTCGGGCTGTCGGCGCAGACAGCTCTGACAAGGTTTGCAATAACCTCGCCGGAAGTGTTCCATGTCCCGCCGAACGCTTCGACGCGGACGTACTCCACTGAGTGGCAATATAGGTTAATTCGGGATGACAGGGCTACCAGTAGTGAGCATTCTTTCTGTTCAGTCGTTGTCTTTTTGTGCTCAGACTTAAGGAAGTCCTAAAATTCAATTCTATCCCGAGATCCCCTGATGGGCCAAACTATTCCGGAGACCTAAACTACGTCTCCTCTATCCCTCTTCTTTCTTTCGCTCTCGCCTGCATCCCTTCCTCACGTCGCGGTTGAGGTGTCCACAGCGAACTTCGAGGCGGCGCCTTTCATTTCCTTTCTCAAATTGATTTTGAGGAAAAGAAAGAGCATAGCGCCTGTCTCACATCTCGATGTACACCTCAATCGCGCCAAAATGGAGAGATGAAGGAGGGAGCGAAAGAAGGTAGAGGAAAAGAAGTGCCATTGTGGTGGGCTTCGGAATAATCTCAGTAGAGATTATTCCGTATGTATGTATGTATGTATGTATGTATGTATGTATGTATGTATGTGTGTGTGTGTGTGTGTGTGTGTGTGTGTGTGTGTGTGTGTGTGTGTGTGTGTGTGTGTGTGTGTGTGTGTGTGTGTGTGTGTGTGTGTGTGTGTGTGTGTGTGTGTGTGTGTGTGTGTGTGTGTGTGTGTGTGTGTGTGTGTGTGTGTGTGTGTGTGTGTGTGTGTGTGTGTGTGTGTGTGTGTGTGTGTGTGTGTGTGTCAAAGTGTCAAATATCTAGGTGTAACTATGACGAACAATCTTTCGTGGAATTCGCATATAGATAACATATGTTCGTCCGCGTCTATGGCTCTCAGCAAGTTGGCGCAGAACACCGTATTTTTGGCTGCCAGTTCTGCCAATTCTATCAGTGACCATTTCTGCATAAATGAGCATTACCCCTTAACGCTTTCGCGTCATATTCTTAAGAAAAAGAAAAGAAAAGAACAATGCACGCCACTTTTCGCGCATACAAACATTATAGGCCGTGCAAGGGACAAAAACGCGCGCGAAATCATTGAACCCTTGCACATTGTAAGTTATGGGCCTGAGAAGTGTGTTAGTGAGGCATCGGTACACCAGTCTAAGAAAGAGCTTCACTTTCTTGGTTTAAAAAGATTTCATTGAGTGTGGTGTTTTGAGTGTTTGTGGCGCTATGCGTTTTGCTTTCGAAGGAATGATGTTTCGCTCCAATAAATCAGTTGTTAGTCTGAGCTCGTGCTGTTTGCTTCTATCTTGTGTCTTGCCCCATGCTCAGTTTTATGTTTTCTAATCATGTCATAGAACTAGATTCTCTTCGCTCACTCTAGCATTGATCAAGTTCTATAATCATTTTGAGGAAAGGAAGAGTACATAGTTGGGCCACTGGGTCAGCCTCAATCGCGCTTCCAGTTCACGGGTTCGAACCCGACCGCGGTGGCTGCGTTTTTAAGCAGGCAAAACGCTAAGGCGCCCGTGTGCTGTGCGATGTCAGATCCCCAGGCGGTCGAAATTATTCCGGAGCCCTCCGTTACGGCATCTCTTTCTTATTTTCTTCTTTCACTCCCTTCTTTATCCCTTCCCTTACGGCGCGGTTCAGGTGTCCAACGATATATGAGACAGATACTGTGCCATTTCCTTTCCCCCAAAACCTATTATTATTATTATTATTATTATTATTATTATTATTATTATTATTATTATTATTATTATTATTATTATTATTATTATTATTATTATTATTATTATTATTATTATTACTTGGCCGTGGTGAGAGAGAGGTGTGGGCTGCATGCATTAGCGCTGACAACGTTGTGGCAGACACGCGCCACTGCAGCAATAGGCCGCAGCATTCACTGGGTGACCAACCTCTCACGATCAACCATTAACTGCCACATGCCGTGGTGGCTGGGTGGGCGCGCTGCCTATCCACTGTGCGGAACGCGCTCAACATTACAAACGCCAAGTCGCGTCTAGTTGCCCGATAGCCCAGAGCTTTCGCTCTCTAACCAGGTTCCGCAGTAGTTAAACCGCAGCTATTTTTTTTTCTTTAACGTGACAGGTGGCTGGTATCAAGCATGCATTCTCAACTTCCTGTGGACGTTCTCCACTTATGCAGTTTTACGCCTCTCCGTCTGGCTACAGTGGTAATAATAAGCTCATAAATTATATATATTCAAATTAGTGGTTTTGGAGAAAAGAAAATGGCTCCGTAAATGCCACATCTCGGTGGAAAAAGACCTCAACCGCGCCGTAAGGGAATGGAGGTATGTTGGAAATTTAAAAAAAAAGAGAGAGAAATAGGTGCCGTATTGGAGGACACCGGAATGATTTCCACCATCTGGGAAAGGAATGGAAAAACTTTTGGTCTTCGGCTGACGGCACTCGGAGTTTTCTGCGCACTCGTGCGATTGCTTACGTTCGGCTGGATGCCACTCGTGCAGTGCCGTACGTTCGGCTGAGACGAGCACGACACTCTTGCGCGCCACCGCGCCACCGTGGAGACCGACGGTGGAGCGCAGTGCATTCCAGTAGCGCGCGCCAGCAGACTTCGCGGGCAGAGGACGCTGTTGACGCAGAAAATTTCACTACACAGTGGCCGATAGGAAGCATCGATGAAGAAGAAAAACAGACGAAGCATCACAGTTCACATATTTTTCATTCCCGTTTTTTTATCACCTTTTTTAATCCAAATTCGAGTCTTCTTCACAAAATTATCCAATTACTTTATTCCTTACCCAGGTGTGCGTTTGTATCAGCAATGCACCCTGGCTAATCCCCCGCCGTGGGTATAGTGTTCTATACCGTGGGTATGGGCCATTCAGCCTGAGGACATCATCATCATCATCATCATCATCATGAAGTGGGCGTTGAGTATGTGCCATATCTTCTGAGGAGAAGAAGAAGAAGAAGAAGAAGAAGAAGAAGAAGAAGAAGAAGAAGAAGAAGAAGAAGAAGAAGAAGAAGAAGAAGAAGAAGAAGAAGAAGAAGAAGAAGAAGAAGAAGAAGAAGAAGACATGTGGGCATATTTCAATGAAATGATGAACATTATAGCACCTGTAATGCATTTATTCGCCCTGCAACCACGCAGCAAACAGCCGGCGAGCCATGTGCCTGGCCCTTACGAGATAATTAAAACTTTGTCAATATGTTTACTCGTGCTAGTCCTGCCTTAGCTTATGCAGCAAACGGCAAATGCTGTTCATCCGAGATGCCTGCACTTTTATAACATCGTACTTTTTGTCAACATGAGCATGGGTTGAAGGACATATCAATAAAGCGACAATGTGGGGAGCTGAGATTGGATAGCGAATCGCCTGCAGGTATTTCTGGAACTTACTCTAGCTGCTCTAATGCGCATGCATCGAAACCGACAAGCATAATTACGTCGTGGTGTTGTCTCTGACAAACCTGCATCACCACAATCGCAGTATTTCGCGAGGATGCTCGTGGTTCCCTCAATTCCCATCGTTTCTATGAACGCCGGTCCTGCGCGCTGTTGCTGAAGAGGTTGGTTGCTAAATGTATAAATTGCTGACTGCGGTCGTTGGCGCTGGCCTCTTGTAAGAATGGACTCTGAGAACGTCGAAAGTCTCGGAGGCCACGGTGAACAGAACCACGCTTTACGCTTCGTTAAGCGGCGAACAGAGCGCACAAAGGGAAACGGCACTCTGCGAATGTTTCGCGCGTTCCGCTGAGGTGCAAGGGAATGAGCCATTCACGGAGGCAGTGCGGCTCAGCCGATAACACCATTTTTTGGGCTCTAAAAGGCCGCATATGTATTCGGCGGCGTTGTCTTCCATCCAAGTATTCTATTCGGCAGTTCGACAACCTGGGGATCCTTAATGTGCACTGACATCGTACAGCACACGGGCGCCTTTTGTGTTTCGCCTCCATCGAAACGCGGCCGCCGCGGCGAAGTAGAAATGAGATCGAACCTCTGTTCGATTGCCTGTCTGGCGGGTAATGAATGCAGTGAGCGCTTTCCGGGCGGAGGACACGACATGTACGAGTATTTAGACTTGGCTTCAGAATAGTAGCATAATCTAGGCATTGCCCGCTCCACCTAAGTACCGCATACTCCTGAATCAACGTGAATGAATATGACTGAGGTCGAATATTTTTTACGCAAAGGATAATATTTTTTTACGCAAAGGATAATGCGCGCTTCGCCCCGAATGCATACCTGCCGCACCGTGTAATGTTGCGATGCGTGCGCACCGAGCGTTTGCGCATGCATGGAGGTCCCATAGAATCTGTCGAGGCTCATTTTGTGGGCTATCTTCAAAAAAGAATTTGCGTGAAAGGGGGCTTCACGCCTTCTTTTTTACTAGACTACAGATGGTGACAGGAGTTATGGGTGTCTGTGGATATGGCGATTACATCGGCCGGGTCTCAGGTATGTGCCTGATTAGTGGACCTTATTTAACATTTAAATATGGCTATGGCGGAGCAACTGCTGGCAGAATACGCTAAGCTAATTCCAGCTGTAGCTTGCAACAACCTCAACGTCGACTATCTGTTGTTGTTGTTGTTGTTGTTGTTGTTGTTGTTGGTGGTGGTGGTGGTGGTGGTGGTGGTGGTGGTGGTGGTGGTGGTGGTGGTGGTGGTCGTCTTTCAAAAGATGATTCATACCCACACTGGAGGATCGGCCAAGAATCGGGAGGCAGAGGTTGCTATTCACCTGTACTCAGTAAGGAAAAAGAAAAGCACGCGGTAAAACAACACCGGTGGATTGTCGCCGCGGTGGCTCAGTGGTTAAGGCGCTTGACTACTGATCCGGAGTTCCCGGCTTCGAATCCGACCGCGGCGGCTGCGTTCTTATGGAGGAAAAACGCTAAGGCGCCCGTGTGCTGTGCGATGTCAGTGCACGTTAAAGATCCCCAGGTGATCGAAATTATTCCGGAGCCCTCCACTACGGCCCATCTTTCTTCATTTCTTCTTTGACTCCCTCCTTATCTCTTCCCTTACGGCACGGTTCAGGTGTCCTCCGATATATGAGACAAATACTTCGCCATTTCCTTTCCCCAAAAACCAATAATTAATTGGATTCTACCTCAAGAAGGGCATCAATAGAAAAGAGATAACAGTTTTGATTTTAACAAATAATAATAATAAGATTATCTGATGTTTCGTCGTCTAAAACCTCTTCTTCCTCTTCATTTTATTCGCCTTTCAAGCTCATCTAGAAGACATGGAGAAACCTGTCCTGCCACCTGCACAGTGGAGTGGAATAAATTTTTTGAGGAGAAAGGGGGAGGGGGTTTGGGGACCACTGGCTGTTGCTCAGATGCCGTGTAGACTTCTGACTTGGCCGGCCCACTCGATGACATTCACTTGTGTATCTTGGTCACCTGTGGTCCTTTGCAGGTTCCAGGCTTCCTGTGAGGAATCTAGCAGGATCTCCTCGGGAGGTGCATGGTGCTTAGAGGCCCATATCATATGGCTTAAGTTGTTCTCCCCGCAAAAGCTCCAGAGAAGATTTATTCTGCCAATAAATTGAGCAATGTAGCTCGGATTAGGGTGTCTGTCTGTAATCTCCAGGCTACATGTTGGTGTCTGTTCGTTAATTTGTATGGCAGTCGGAATGTTCTGGTTATTTTGCTTTTTTTTGGTATAACTGTCGTGCAGACAGACAGAAAAACTTTATTGAGCAAGTGAGTTTTAGACCCAGCTGGGTCCCTGGGCCACTGCGCGGTCCCGCACTGCATCAAGTAGGTCATTACGGGACATGACGTCGGCAGCCCGAGTCACCGCAGCAAGCTGCGATGTCGGGTCTGCGGACATAAGCAGGACCTACCAGTCCTCCCAGCTCGAGATGGCGTGCTGTCCCCCTGGGTCAGGGCCAGCAGGGCAGCCGAAAAGGATATGGGAGAGTGTGGCGTGGGGGTCACCGCATAGAAAGCATGCAGGGGATGTGCCACAATAGTGGGATAAAAGCTGAGGGGATGACATACAGAGTAGGCCACACAGCCTTTACGTGGACACGTATACAATGCACGCTTCTCAATGCATGGGTATTCTTAACTGTTGTCTAGGTGAGTTTGTGCCTAGACTGTTCTACACTTCATCATCTTTTTCCTCAGAGTCTACCTAATTAACATTCTACGTTGCTAACGTGCCGGTTTGTTGGCGAACGGGATTTGTAGGCATGCGGAGAGATGAAAGTATCCATGCAGTCCTATAATGCACTCAACTCGTTAAAAAAATGTCTGGCGGTTTAGCACCTTAGCACGAAATAATGTGCGAAAGCGCGTTTTGCAGGTGGACGCTACAGCCACGTACATACCTCAAAGCGCGATGGAGGTGTCCACTGATCCAGGGAGCCAGTTGCGCGCCTTACTACCATGCACTAGTTACTTTTCCTCAAAAATCAAAGGAGTCAACCTTCCGCTGGTTTTGGAGGAAAGGAAAGGTGTTAAAACTGCCTCAGTTTGCCGCCGGACGCACCGCCAACTCTCAGCGGAATTGAGGTGTCCGCTGAGCAGGTGAATCAGTTACACTTGCTACTCAGAGGCTCCACACACGCACACGACCACCTGAGGTTATTTAGCTGCACATTGCACAGTATACGAGCCTCGAGCATTTCGCCTCCATCGAAATGCGCCCGCCGCGGCCTGCATCGAATCCGCGTCATTAGAGTCAGCAGCCGTGCACCATAAACGCTGAGTCACCGAGGCTGCAAAAATAGCTAGAGTCATAAATGTTGCAAGCACTGGACCAACGTGTGCATCGTGTGCAATAAGAGAAAGTAGTTCGCTTAGACGTGAAACACGAAGCCGCGAATCTACAAGGCTGCATACGTGTGATGCGCTCAATTCGGTGTCGGAAAAAAAGTACTTGAAATAAGCAAACGGGAACAAAAAGGATGAAAGGGACCAAAAGCGACGGCACGATTCATCAATCTTGAGATTCGAATGCTATGCCGAAGACGATGCCAACTGGCTGAAGTGGTCATGGAAGAGTCATCGACGCCCATAAGAGCGCGAAGCCAATGAAGCAAAGGTTTAAAATGAGGAAACTGCGCCCTGGTGAGTCTTTTGTCCTGTACAAATATCGCCTCGGCATTTTCGAGCGGCGATTAAATAAAAAGCACAAAAAACCACACAGGCAGAAGATCGCGAAGAGAAGTGCCACGAGGCGCTTGGGCGCGTGGCCTGGCACCTGGACCGGCGCGTGGCCTGGCTCGTGTCCACCGCTGTTCATTCTGTTCGTTCGAACGCCGTAGCCTGCGGGGGTGCCTAGTCATCTCGGCCTGAACACCATCCCCGGTTGGACGTACTACGAGGGAGAACCGGTAGCGCCGTGGCGGTATGGACAACACCGAGGAAGCGCGCGACGCCTTGAGCCCCAACACCGCCGCACTGGCAGCCGCGGGCAAGCGTTGCGTGTCCACCCAGTCCCAGTGGCCTCTACCTTCGCCGTCTGCCACGTGTCACAAGTGCCACTCGGAGATCTCAGCCGGAGAAGGGGCAGCAGCAGCCGCCGCCGCCGCCGCTACCAGGAGCGTGCCTCGCCACCAACAGCAGCAGCAACAGCACGCCGCCGCGGGCGACGCATCGGACACCACGAGCGAGACGAGCGAGACTTCGGACACGTCGTCCAGGGTGACGTCGCTTCTCGATGGTGACGTCCGCTGCTACGGCGACTTCCTCAACGAGGAGGCTTGGCTGGATCGCATGCTGGAGCAGCTAGGCTTGCCCAGGTGAGACGCCTGCCTACGGGGCCGCCGAAAACGGCTTAGACAACAGTCACTCGATATGGCTGCCTCCCGCCATGTTGATTTTCTCTGCGTTGTTTCGCCGTCGCATACGTGTCACGTCAGCCGGCTGTAGCATGTATTCCAGTCATGCCAAGCTATACGCGCTGGCGAGAATTTTGAGCCGGGTGTTCGAAACAGCTAACCAAATGGAAGCTCGCGCAGAGAGGACACAGCAGCGTGAAGGGACATCGGACAACGTAAGCGCCTGTTCGCTTATGGAAGATGGCACTTGCCGATTTCTCGGTGTTTTCTGCCCTCCAGTTTCGTCTGCGCCGGCAACAATTTTAAAGCGAAAGCTTTACTGGCCTCAGGTTGAGCAGTCTCGCGCGATTCCTGGAGAGCCCTGCTACGCATGCGCGAGGAGCAGTGACGACACACGGCGCACTTCTCTCTCTCTCTCTCTTGCTCCCTATTCACGACTGCGCATGCGCCACTAGTAGCACCGAGCCACAGGTGTTCCGCCGCTGCACAACACCGCGGCTTTCCTCAAAATGCAACTTTCAATTTTCAGTTCTCTTCCTGTCCCCTCACCTTTCATTTCATTTCTCCATTCTGCCATCTATCCTTTATTTCCGCTGCCCCAGCTCAGGGGCTTCAATATCGATTGCAGATGCCGGGGCTAGCAAAAATCTTCGAATGCCATGAAGGCTGGCCGCCATGGTGGCTCAGTAATTAAGGCGCTCGTCTACTGAGCCGGAGTACCCGGGTTCGAACCCCACCACCGCGGCCGCGTTTCGATGGAGGCGACATAATAATTGGTTTGGGGGAAAGGAAATGGCGCAGTATCTGTCTCATATATCGTTGGACACCTGAACCGCGCCGTATGGGAAGGGATAAAGGAGGGAGTTAAAGAAAGGAAGAAAGAGGTGCCGTAGTGGAGGGCTCCGGAATAATTTCGACCACCTGGGATTCTTTAACGTACACTGGCATCGGACACACGGGCGCCTTTGCGTTTTGCCTCCATAAAAACGCAGCCGCCGCGGTCGGGTTCGAACCCGGGAACTCCGGATCAGTAGCCGAGCGCCTTAACAACTGAGCCGCCGTGGTGGGGTACACGCAAAAGGCGCCCGTGTGCTGTGCGATGTCAGTGCACGTTAAAGATACCCAGGTGGTCGAAATTGTTCCGCAGCCCTCCACTACGGCACCTCTTTCTTCCATTCTTATTTCACTTCCTCTAACTCTTCCCTTACGGCGCGGTTCAGGTGTCCGCCGATATGTGAGACAGATACTGCGTCATTTCCTGCCCTCCTCCCCCCACAAAAAAAAATGGCTGTGGTTTAGCTCTGGTTAACCCTAGTTGCGAAAGCTTCGTTTCTTCGGCACGTCGTCTACAGAGCGTCTGATTCCGACGCTCTCAAGAACTCAAACCGGTCTCTTCCGCAGTTGAAGAGTCACTTCGGGACGTGGCACGACTTCTAGCCACATCTTCGTTACGACGCTTCTCGAGTCGTGCAGCGCGTTCTTCTGGAGTCTCTTGAGCGCGTTGTCTCTTCCTCGCTTCGTTTGTCATTGTTGCGTCTCTCGCGCGGTGGCTACGACGGCTGCAGCAGCAGCGACCACCTGCGCTCCGCATGACGTCACTCGGTTTCGCGCATGCGCAGCTGTGGCAAATCTGTAGTGTGGCTCACGCGAAGCCCGGTGCTGACGAGTCTAGTGAAGCTTTTCGCTTCAAAAAAAATGCATTTTCCATCAAGGCCTTGGAGTAGCTCGTGCATGTGGCTGGAAAATCGCAACTGCGACTACAAATGATAGACGTGTGACAAGAAACAGACCACGGTGTGGTTATGGTCAGCAAGTCAGCTGTTTACTCTGGTACGCCTGATCAAGGTCTAGCTTAGAGAAAATTGTGCAACCTAACAGTTTTGAAAATAATTCTTCGGGTGTCGGCAAGGGGTAGATGTGCCGCTGAACAACAGGATGCGGTTCTTTTTGACTTCTGGAACAAGTGGTGTCGCACATGTAAAATGCCGTACTGGCTGCAAGATTCCTTGTCTGACAAGCTTATCCAGGGTTTACTCAACTCTCGGCTGAAGAGCAAATGGAACTGGACGAGGCCTTAAAAACTGGCTGGGCAGTTGATGCTACTTCCACTCGCACGGAACGTCCGTTGTTCTTTCTATACCCTGGTTGGAAAGTTTTGGCATACTTATGCAGCAACGTTCCTCTTGATGAGTTCCTGACGTTGGCTGTTGCTTTCAGCTGATGAATCTTTGCTTCAATCCCAAGGTCCTTGAACCAGTCCCTGCCAAGCAGACTAACTCCAGCTCCCTTGATAACGACTAGACGCAGTCGATCTTGTCTACCCCTGTAGGTGACCTGGACATTGTACGCACGAAGTCTCAAATCGCACGGCTCTAACTTTCATTTTGGCAGACGCAGACGTCGCAGAGTCCTCTCATTAATCACGGAGCACACAGCTCCCGAGTCCACTTCGGTCTCAATGGGCTGTCCATTGACTTCGACAGACACTCGAACTGCCGGCTATACGGACGCTTTTTGTAAGATTGCGTAAACGTCGTGTTCCGCGCCTGTACCACGGTGGCTCTTCGGCTTACGTGTCGGAGACGCTTGCTTCGCTCTAAGTTTGCGTTGGAAACTGTTCACAATGTGGCTGCGCTGCTTACAGAAATGGCATTGCGCATACCGGAACGGACACCTCCACAGCGAGAACATTCGGTGCCTGGCCGCGTTCCACTGTCGCGTTGTGCGTTCGCATCGCAAGGCTTAGACCATGAAGGTTATGTAGGGCTCGGTAAGCAGCTGCTGTAGAGGTTCATTGCGGAGACCGGAGACCAACCTGGCTGTCTCGGAGCATATCGTCTAGCGTTGAGATAGACGATATGCTCCGTTGAGCTAGACCAACCTAGAAGATATAGAGAAATCGCAGTGCTCGGACAGCAGGCGAACTTCGGGAACGTAGTACGCAGTGCTCTCCCCCGAACGCCGGTCACGTTTCCCGAACTGAAGCCGTTGAACATGACGGACGGCTTCGGGTTGAAGCGCGTCTTCAACTTGGACACGATGTCGTCGTAGCGCGTCTCTGAAGGCAGCGTCGGTGAGCTCAAGACGGATTACGGTGTACGTTGCTGCGCCACACACCGTACAGAGCACGGCACGTTTTTGCTCACTCGATGTGATGCCGTTAGCAACGAAATAGAAAGCCTTTCCAGGTACAAAAGCCACGCCGCACCGGTACCGGGTTCGAATGAAAAAGTTCCAAGGGTGGGGGCCGACGCCAGTTGCAAAACGCTGTCACCGTTCTGCTCAGTCATCTTTCCACGCAGTGCCGTTCGGCTAAATCCTCGTCGCCACTATATTATGTCTTTATTCAAGACAGGAGTTACAGTAAGACATGTACTTCACGCATCGTACTGAGTGCTAGCCCGGATCACGTACGTCCACACACCACACACACCACCGCAGCACTGACGCACTGCCCCCTGGTTGTGCACGTGGTTGCCTACATAACACTTCGCTTATGCAGTGTCGTGCTGTATTGGAGGCCATGTCGTTATAGCAGTCAGAGCAGCGTACTCGTCTGTACACGCGTGATTCTGGCTAGCGTTCGCTAAGATAGTACCCTTGCCATTAACACGCAATGTAATCCGTTGTCACCAGGAAGAAAACGCCTTTTTGTTTCTTATTTACTGCATCTTTTCAGAGAATGCTGAGCGCGTGATTTAAAGAAACATTGCTGGGGAAAAAATGGTTTTGGGGGAAAGGAAATGGCGCAGTATCTGTCTCAAATATCAGTGGATACCTGAACGGCGCCGTAAGAGAAGTTTAAAGGATGGTTTGAAAGAAGAAAGGAAGAAAGAGGTACCGTACAAGAGGGCTCCGGAATAATTTCGGTCACTTGAGGATCTTTAACCTGCACTGACATGGGGCAGAAAGCAAACTTTTAAACACTTAGACGACGCTTAACCTGCCCTTAAGAGTACAATGCGATAGTATTCGAGATTCGTTCCGCTCAAGTACTCCTCTTTCATAAATTCGTGAATCCCATGGTGTCATCATACCAGTCCTGGCGCAGTCGGGCAGCGGTTATTAAGTGATGCACCACTGCCCCGGCAGGTGGAGCTTTTAGGCCCCGGTTGCTCGTCCCGAACTTCCGTATGACTCATTTTTGCACAGAAAACTCTTCGAAAGGCTGTCTTATTTCTCGTCCTATGCGCTAATGCGCAGCATGGCGGCGGACAGGTGGCCATTGCATTGAATTTATTTAAATTAATTTAATTATCATCTGCCAAGGTGGCCACGTTGCCCATCTGCTGCTTTCTCGTGATACGGGCGTACGGACGCCAGCTTTTCTCGTGGACAAGACCTCCAGTGCTGTCGCATTAACCGCATCAAAATGGTGCTCGCACATGTTAGACACAATGCAGTCGTTAATATTCAACCGCGCACTGCAGGAACGGAACGTCTCAACTAATCATTCGTGTAGCGACTGGTCGGCACGATATGTCTTCTCATCATGACTATTCCCGACCACCCGTATTACAGTCGAATCCTGTCCACTTTCAACCCAAGAAGTGCTCCAGTAACAGTATGAGACTCTTTTTATAGCCTTGCACGCTTAGCAATAACGTCGCATTGACTGGCAGCCACCTACGGGAGACGTCACTGGCCGGGAGACGTCACATTGGATGTGATGTCAAGGCTCGATTTGTCCCGACTCGTTAACGCTTGATTGCGTGCGGCTCGAACTGCTCCTGCCCTTGCAGGCCGTACTACAACGAAGGCCCAGTGTCGGTGAGCGCGAGCACTGGCGCTGCTGCTGCTGCTGCTGCTGCCACCACCACCAACATTCCGGGCACGGCCGGGCCCGTGGCCACAGTGGCGGCCGGGGGCGGTGTGGCCAACCGCAGCGAGCCAGATGCCGCCGCCGAGCCGGACAAGGAACTGGCCGAGCTGTCGGCCGAGGAGTACTACCACAAGGAGCTGCGAGATGTGCTCTGGACCATCGTGTCCCTCAAGCTGGATGACATGCGCGTGGCCACATCCCAGATGCGGGCCGCCTGGAAGTCGTACGTGCGCAACTCGAAGATCGTCGACGACATGCTCCAGAACAAAGATCGCGCCGTCAGGGCTCTCAAGGTATGGTGTGGTAGCAATTGCGGAGCGGAGTTTAACGACCCAGTGCTCTAGAGGCGCCTTCGTGGAAGCTCCGGATTGGTTTTGGCCACCTGGGCTTCTTTAACGTGCACAGACATCGCACAGCCAACGGGCGCTTCTCTATCGAAAATACGGGATGCAACGCCGCACCCTTTGGAACAGTAGCCGAACATCGTAGTCAAAAATCCATCGCGGTTGGTAGCCTTCAACGCGAACACCCCTACAGGCGCATTTTAGCGGGAGTGCGTTGTTATATATGCTCATGCTTACGGTAATGGCTCGTTCGCCTTGGAAGTTAACTATGCACTGCGCGTCCGCAAAATGAAGGAAAAAGCCGGGCCAGTGTGATACAGCTAGTTCTCTTTCCTTTTTTTCATCTACCTCTCTCACTCACTGATCTTGGCGATGGAGAGACGTAGAGGCGCCTCACTCGATGATGAATGTCCCCAAAAATTAGAATAAAATTGTTACATCTTCCAGTCTTGGTAATAAACAGGACGGTGAACACTTCAAGCGCTTCGCCCTTGAGAAAGTCGAGCACCTGGCCTTTCTATCTTGCTCCCATCAGAAATCCGGCGGGTAAACTTGGTACCGGGATTCAAACCTAGTACCTCCGCATGAGAGTCGTATACTCTACCGCTAGGATGTTGCTGGGAAGGAAAACGCAATGCTTTTTAGAATGTGAAGTTGCCGTAGTCTCGGTGGGAGCGCCTTTCGTGTGTCTTTAACCACGTCCTTAGATTAAAGCGGGTTGTGCAGCCCGTGAACCTTAGCAGGTTCTCTGTGGAGACGGCCCTCTTCAACTGAAAGAAAGAAAAATATACAGACCATACAGCATGAGCCCGCGATCGCCATCCGCCCTACGCTATATCTCTGCGCACAGTTTGAACAAAAAATTGGAGGCAGCTTAAGCTTCGCCTTTAAGAGTGGAACGTGACAGCGTGTTGCAGCACTGCCAGAGAGTCCACGGAACGCCATCGCTCGTTCAGAGCGACGCCTTGCCCGTTAGACAAATCGCTCTGCTACGTACGGTGAAACGGACGCACGGAGCAGCAAACCACGTAGAAACGCTGCCGGGCGCCTTGCCGAAACGCGCGGAACTCAAGTTGCAGTCGTACTTTCTCGGCACGTCGTTCTCGACAAACCCGATGCCACGAACGCCAGCATAGCTTCCGCGCCGAACGAACGGGCAGCAAGCCGCAAGCTTCGTGGTGAACGCGCTTTGGGTGTGTGCTGCGCTGTTCGCCGCTCACCGCGTGATTACTGCATGCCCGCAAGGCCCCTCTGCGCCCGAACGAGAGATATGTAAGACGCGTCACTTCCTTTCCTTAAAATCAATTTTCATTTCATTTTTCTTTCCTTGCGGCGCGGTTCGGGTGTCCACAGCGATATTTGAGACAGGACTCACTTCCTTTCCTTAAAACCAATTTTCATTTCATTTTCCTTCCCTTTAGGCGTGGTCCGGGTTGTCCACCGAATTATGTGACAGGCGTCCCTTCCTTTCCTTGCTATGCCGTGGCGCGCAATCTGTTGGGGCAGTGTCGTACATTGCGAGGAGGAGGGATTTTTCGCTCATGGGCCGACGCCGACGACACTGGCTTTTCTGCGACACGAGCTCCTTAACGCTGTCACGTTAAAAGGAGAAAATTCAAAAGTCCTAGGTCGGATACTGCATGCAGCTATAATTTATTGCTTTAAAAAAATTAAAATTTTCGGGTATACTATGAGCGTCCTACAAGAACAGGTATGGAGCCCTTGTCTGAGATAGTGCCGCCAGTAGTACCACACATGTTCAACGCCCGGTGCCACGATGAGTCCGCCATTTCTCTCTCATCCGCACAGAATCTCCAATACCAGACAGCGTTTTGAAAATTAGTGGTTTTTGAGGAAAGTAAATAGCGCGGCAACTCTCTCACTTCTCGGTGGACACCTCAACCGCGCCTTAAGGGAAGGTAGAAAGGTAGGAGTGAAAGAAGGCTCTCTTTACTTGGTGCTCACTGAGGAGAGAACGTAGAATTAAAAAAAAATGAAAATTGGCTTTTGAGGAAAGGAAATGGCTCACTATCTGTCTCGCATATCGGCTGACACCTGGACCGCGCCGTAAGGGAAGGGATAAAGGAGGGAGTGAAAGAAGAAAAAGGTGCCGTAGTGGAGGGCTCCGGATTAATTTCGACCACCTGGGGATCTTTAACGTGCACTGGCATCGCACAGCACACCGGCGCCTTAGCGTTTCGCCTCCATCGAAACGCAGCCGCCGTGGTCGGGTTCGAACCCGAAAACTCCAGATCAGTAGCCGAGCACCATAACCACTGAGCCACCGCGGCGGGTAGGTAGAAATATCGCAATATTTAATTTCAGTTACTCTTCTGAAAGCGGGCTTTTGTACTAAACTCGTTAAGCAGTGAAGGCAACCTCTTACTTGAAGTAGCTTGTCAGTTTTGCCCGCATGCTCTGCAGTGCAAGCCAACTTTCACGCAAGCTATAGAGCTGGCACTATTCAGGAACTATTACGTGTAATAAAGCTCTCATAACATGCGTCATGTGTGAGACTTACACACAACCTAACAACGGCTAGCGGTACACCACTAAACTAGTCGAAACTTATTCGTTATTACAGTTGTTTTCTACATGGTTTCAGTGGAAAGCTTGCAGAAAGGTCACACTTCCTAATCCACTTGGGGTGGCATAACTACTGCGCCAAAGAATTTCCTTCTCTTTTATATATCGCCCGAAGAGCTAAGATGTAGGTATGTGTAAGAGATAAGAAGTATGGTGAATCTCCTTGTATCTGAAGAAATAACGCTTGGAAAGACCTTGTTACAGCCTTTATTCGTAAATTTGCTGTGAAATACGTTTCGCTCAACTTAATCTTATGTTTAGACTTTTTCCTCTCATGGGCTGCAAAAGGAGGCTAGTGCATAGCCAAAACTTTTTGTAACTTCTATTCTGAAACCAGGACGCGCCTTTTTGAATAGCTTTATTTTCTGTGTTTCGTGCTGCCAGGGATCCGCCAAGCTCGTGAAAATGTTTCTGCGCAGTCGTAACACCGAATGAGCGATCGTAACCCGTAATTCCACAGCTGGCACATTTGTGAAACAGCTGCGCCATATGAGTTTTCCTGTGGCTCGTGTTATGCCTTGACAGAGTACAGGGGTGATGAGGACGGCGCAGCAAGAAGGTGGTAAAAGTTTGAGGATTCAAACTCGTAAAAGCTGTGCTCCCTGGGGCGGACACGGCTTCCTGGCAACGCGCAAATATCAAGATAACGCCACGCCTAGCAAAATACTTCTTGCGTCCGGGACAGAAGAGTGACAAAATGGGATCAATGATGTGCGGAGCATTTTTCTTCCGCACTCGGACTGGCGGAGTACGCATGACCGCGCAGTTTAGTAAATACGATCGACTGACTCCGGAAGGAAACCTGAGGCGCTGAAACGGGGGCGCCTAAGCACAGTCGAGCAAACTGCTCCTTTAATTGGGAATCTCTGCTTCTGTTCCCTCCTCGACATCAGCGCGTTAAGATTTTTAATTAAAGCTCCGTAGTAACGCCGCTTCGTCGTTACGAGTGAAACAATTCGACGTTCGAGCAAAAAAAAAAAATGAATGGGGAACAATCCAATGGAATCTGTCACTTGTTTTTCTGCTTTTCGCGGTGACAGATGGTGGAGATTTGAAACTGCCCTCGCCGATTGGGCGGACCTTTAATTACTTCGCCGCATCACCTCCCCCCCCCCCCCCCCTTTCCTTCCCAGCTTTTGAGGAAATCCATAGAGGGCACTGCATTCACCGGCACTAAAGGCACTCCCCAGAATAGCTCCTTCAGGTCATTTTATTTCTGCTGGCGGGATTTCGCGATGACTCTGAGTTTGTCTTCATAATCAGTGGCAACAAAGGCGCGTTGGAAGTAAATAAAAATAAAAGCAAGAATTAAGTGCGCACCGGTCCACTCACACTAGTCACTTGCGGTTCGCAGGTGCAGTGCGCTACGGGCACGCTTCGCCCCTATAGCTTCCTGTGTTGGGAATCTTAAACGAATTTTTGAGTACTACTTTCGTCCTGCACAATTTTTTTATTGTTTTATATAACTACGGCCCTTATTCGCTGTCATCCTGCTTTTTCTCAAAATGCATTTAAACGCTTCGATTTCTCAAGCTAAAGCTCTTATCGCTTTGTAAGTCTGTAAGCGCTATATTTTTCGCGTGAATTTAACATGCGTGCTTCAGTTCTTGGTGCGCTAATTTGTGATTTAATGAACGATAAGTTCCTGCTTTTCGTGTTGTAAACTTTTTTACTAATACCTTGTAATCCGGTACTCACGTAATGCCCTGCTAATGATGGCTAAATTCGTGACAAAAAAATTGAGATGCGTTATTTACGCCATCCCTAGGGCGAACTCGAGTTAATGGTTTAGATAACAGACGTGATCACGTGACGCCGAGTCGTGTGACGTCATGTCACCGCGTCACGTCCGCTGCGTCACGTACGACAGCAGGTGCCCGTCCTTTCGCCTACAATGCTAGACTCTGTAAGCCTCCGCAAAGCTAGTGGTAGAGGATGAAAACATGATGAAGATGCTGACAGCTGAGCGTCTGGCAGCCAAATGTAGCGATAGCTACATTACGGTAGCTTTTCGAGCCTTCAGCGAGGCGGTGGTGGCTCTGCAACCCTTTGGCTGCGCCACCACGCTGTCACGTGGTTGGTCACGTAGTGCGGAGCAGCTGCCGGCGGCGCGGCGCCGTTGCTGATCACGTGGTTCGTCACGTGGTTAGTCACGTGACCAAGTTCCACTAGGCCAGCTGTAGCTATCACGTTGCTCCAAGTGTAACCAAATCTGAGCCACCGCCAATTTTTTTTTTTTTTGCTTTTGGTGGCAGGCGCATAAGAGGGGGCACAAGCATTTCATTACTCTGTGAAAACGCCCGCGTGTTCTCGGAACGAGTCAAGTGCGTGTATTATTGCTGGTGTAGGCTTTCTTTTGTAGCGATAGCTACATTACGGTAGAATTTCGAGCCTTCAGCGTGGCGGCACTGCAACCCTGTGGCTGCGCCGCCACGCTGTCACGTGGTTGGTCATGTGGTGCAGAGCAGCTTCCGGCGCCGCGGCGCCGCGGCTGATCTCATGGCTCGTCACGTGATTGGCCACGTGACCAAGTTCCACTCGGCCAGCTGTAGCTATCGCGTCACACCAGGTTTAACCAGAGCTAAACCGCCGCCATTTTTTTTCTCGCTGTTCAGATTTCAAGAGTATCTCTTCGTAGAGTTGCCGCTTCTAGTCATCTGTCGGGTGAATGCTTGCAGCGGGGGCAGACTGTCCGCCGCATTGTTGTGGTGTCATGTTCGTCCGTGAAGCGAATTCATATTCAATCTTTCACTCTTTAACTGAGCCTTAAAAGTCTGCAGTAGTTTACGTGTAAGTACTGTAGGGGCGGATTTATGATTAACGCCTTGTAGGAGTGGCACCTTTACGCACCGCGATTTTCTTACAAATTCAGCAGAACATTCGTTAAATTTCTTCAAAACAAGATTCTTCGCTCAGGAGGCATCCACCCCCAAATCCGTCCCTAACAAGGGGGGAAAAATGCAATTTACACAATTGCCGTTGGTAGAAATTCGCTTCAGTGAGCGTCGAGTGGCTAAAGGCTTTAAAACAGAAATAAACTGACAGGTGTCACTTTCAGAGCCTTTCCTCTGCGTCGCGTCAGCACTACCGTTCTCTTCGCTTTATTTTCTTTTACCCCCACAGGAGCAGCTGGTGCAACTGAAACTGGAGAACAAGTCTCTCCGTGAGCGGATATGCGAGGGCCCGTCCTCCTAAGAGACTGAGGCCGAAGACTCCAGGAAGCAGAGCGGCCCGATTCTGCATGCATGCCACTGGGGCTGTTGCTACCTGCTTGTCCGTGTGCTTTTTTTTTCTTGTTCTTTTTTGCAAAAATAAAGGCTCAGTTGTTCCGGTGTGCTTCCAGGCGGTCGACTCATTGCTGCTAGCTTGCTGCAAAACTTATACTTTGAAAGGGTAACTGTTCCTCATTATTCTCCAATGGTTTTAGTGGTGTTTATGCGTATATGCTATGTATTTCGACGAAAGCAACCCATAGGTCAGGCAGCGGTCACTTAAAAACGTCTCGTCCATGGATTCAATTTATTCGTTTTGCGCCCGCCTCGGTCATGCTACCCAAGCAAAGTTTACAGTTGTCTTCCCGCCAGGCTATCGGTCACTTCCTACTGCACTTTGCGTTATGTTAACCAAAACAGTCCATCAGTTACTCCTCCGAATGACATGTCCTCAAGTATATTTTATTTTGGCTTGGATATAAACTTGTTCCACGCAAAAAACTTTCCTATTCCTCTTTCATTATTAACCGTATTAATTTCACATCTCTGGCCACTGCGCTATTCTCAGTTTTGAACCTTTTCATTACCGTCCAACCATCTGCCCCCGAGGTGAGCACAGGCTTTTAAGCTTATAACAACATTGCGTGAACGTGTGCTTGCTGAGCAGAGAAAGGGAAAGGCAACATGCCTAAACCCGCTTATGTGTGACGCGCAGGGTCTTTTACCACAAGGCACGACTTAAGGTTGACGTGGCATCGTTAATTTGTTTATTCAGCGGTCTGTGGTCCTCTTTGCGTATCACTTCGCAGACACGGACACTGTTCTTAAGACCCTTAAGAGCACAATGCGATAGCATTAGAGAATCCCCACGTAAAAGTACTTTTAGTCATTCTGTACATTACATTCATCGATCACGTGCAGTCCTGGGGCCCTCATCCAACAGGTCCGCACGACAGCTGAAGCCAGTGGAGTCTTGGAATGAGGACCCCACCCACACGCTCAAGCAGCTCCCTGTTGTTTAAGTGTTTCCTCCTCCTCCTTCTCCTCGTATCACACCTGGCGCAGTGGTGCAGCGGTTAAGCGATGCGCCACTGCCACGTTGTTTGAGACACAGCGACCGGTGGGGGTTGTGAGACCAGCTTGCTCTTCCAACCATTCATTTAACTGCCACCTGGCACGACCCGCTGTACATTAGGGATGGGGGCGAGGTTTGCTCTGCCTCAGCCTAACATCTGTCACCTGCCATGATGGACAGTTCGCTCATAGTCCGGTGGGCTGGTTGTGATGACGTAGAGGTGGCAATACGGCCACCTGCTTTTCTCGACAAGCCGACGACGCCGGGGTTGCCGCTTAACGAGACGCTTAACGCTGTCGCGCTAAAGCCTTGTTTGGCGCTGTAAGGTTCCCTATTTTTTGCATGCGCCACTTGCGCAGGCGTGTATGCGTATACTAAGTCTATACGCTGACAAATGTATACTGACAAATGGTTGCCTTTCTCCATTGGACCCATCACTAGCCACCGGCTATGGGTCCAAGCAATGTCTGCGTACTACTTGTAGTGAACCCAAGAACAATAAAAAGAAAGAAAGACTGCGCCAACGTCCGAACGTTTACAGCTGCTAGGCAGACCTTATGTGTGCGCGTCTGCTTGGCGCAGTCCCTCTCGCTTTTCGCCGCCTTCGTTAAACGTGGGTGTCGTCCTGTGGGTGACACCTTTCGATCCCCAAGCCTATTGCGCACGGACACCGTGCTGACGGTGTGTTTGTGCGCCCTTTATTTCTTAGCCGGAAAAAGGCGAAGTGCAGTTTTGTAGTGAAGCCGTGACCCTGAAGTGCTCTAGCTACTGTATACGGTGGACTACTCCGGTACACAGTACAGTGCTGGGCTCTTGGCTTTGAAAATCGAGGTTGATGCGATCCCGCGTTAGGAAGCGGTCACGCAGCAGCCACCAAGGGACAATTGTTCTGGGACAATTGTTCTCTCACTCGTCCCTTTGGTTCTTCGGAACTAGTCACCATTTTTTTTCTCACGTTTATTTTTCTATACAAACACTTTGTGAAAGGAATTGCTGTGGGCTCATCGCACCAGTATTTGTCATATGGTGAAATCAGTATGCAGTCAAATCTGCAAAGTAAAATAAAATGTTTATTGCGATGACCGCAGACTCCTCCATTGCGGTGGTTATATAATAGCAGATTACTTTTACCTCTCGTCAGCTATCAAGAATAACGAAGTTGATTATGATTATGATTATTTTATGATTATGCTTGCACTTTATTTGTTTTGCGGAGTTTATCCCACCCGCCGCGGTGGCTCAGTGGTTAGGGCGCTGCGTTAAACATCCCCAGGTGGTCGAAATTATTCCGGAGCCCTCCACTACGGCACCTCTTTCTTCCTTTCTTCTTTCACTCCCTTCTTTATCCCTTCCCTTGCTGTGCGGTTCATGTGTCCAACGATGTATGAAACAGATACTGTGCGATTCCTTTCCTCCCAAAACCAATTATTATTTATCCCCATTTCTGTTCGCCCTATTGTGTATTCCGTATTATGTCCCTTGAAGGTATTGGTGAGCGCTACCAAAATACGGAAAGGGACGAACACACAAGACAAGCGCTTTCTAACAACTGGTCTAACAACTGGTAACAGGGTCTGAGGAAATCGTAATTTTTTTTAAGATCAAGCCCCCCGGTGGTGTGCCTTTCAATTGACGTGGTTGACATGTATTATAGCATTCCACGGAGCGCCGCCTTGAAAGCTGTAGAAGAATGCATTGAACACTTCGGAACTCTTAGGTTTCAAAACCAGTGTGGAATGAATGTTAACTGCTTTCTTGAATTGGTTGAATGCTACCTGTGCTCTTTGTACGTGGAATTTGAAGGCGAATTGTTTCTGCAAAAAGGAGGCATAAGTATTGGATCTTGTTTGGCACCTGTGCTGTCCGACATTTTTTTGGCACAGGGCAATCGGAAGATATCGAGCATACTAAATGCGCACAATATTTTAGCTTGCTTTAGGTACGTTGATGATTACCTGCTTTGCCTTCCCAACAGCCTAACCGACTCCATAAACGTGGAAGGTATTCTTAATGAATGGAAGAGTGTTTTTCCTGGCCTTGAGTTCACATCTGAAACCCCACAGGGCAGCCAGATTAGATTCCTAGACCTGCTGGTGACTTGCAGCGACAACCACACTTGCTGGGCTTATAAGCCCAGGGCAGAAAAACCACTGTTGCGATTTGATTCTCGTCATTCTAAAATTGTTAAACGAGCTGTAGTAACTTCTTGCCTAAAACTAGCTATAAAAAAATCATGCCCCCACTCGATTAGTCACAGCATTGTTGAACAGGTTTCCCGATTGAGGGCTTGTGGCTATCCTGAGCAGTTACTTGGCGGCATTGCAGAATGCTTACTAAGGGAAGTTACTGGGTCCGATAAGAATAAAAAACCGAGCTATGAAGGACGCCCCGTTGTGATGCCATACATTCACAACATCTCCCACAGAATAAGGAAGACAGCGAACAAGTACGGAGTTGAGGTGGTTTTTTCAGCTCCCAATAAGCTCATTGGAATGTGCAAAAAGGTGAACGAGAATGAAGACCACAAAAAGAAACCTGGGTGCAACGTCAAACACGACATCACCTATCGAGAGTGTGAAGAAAACGTCATTTACAGCATTCCACTTAGCTGTCAACGAACCTACGTGGGGCAAACGGGTAGATGCCTGAACAAGAGGCTTAGAGAGCACGAAAGATTATGCGAGCAAGTAGCGAAATCAGGAAACCTGGCACCACATTGCGCACACTGCAAATGCACCCCGATGCTAAACAACACCAAGGTAATAGGTAGGGCCAGAAACAGACGGGAACGCGAAATTATCGAAGCTTTTGCTATGCACGTTGCTCCAGATAACCAATGCATCAGCTCCCCTTCGGTGATGCTAGGGAGAACCGAATTAAACTACCTCAGGAATAGCAATCTTCGGCTGTTGTAAAGGCACGTGTTGATATTTTATTATTATATATTTTTCCTTCATATCGCTCTTGTCAGCGTCGTGTGCTCTTCCCTCTTCTGTGTATGACTTGACGTTAATATGTGTATATAGGCATGCTCCTTCATATAATAAACAGTTGTTAGAAAGCGCTTGTCTTGTGTGTTCGTCCCTTTCCGTATTTTGGTAGCGCTCACCAATACCTTCAAGGATGCATTTCCAACTAGCCCCAGTTGTAGCTCTTTTGGCCGTATTATGTATTTGTGTTTTACCCCTCATGTAATACCATCAAACTGACGGCCTTCGAGGGTATCCTGAATAAAAAAAAAATAAATAAAATACTATTAAAAATCTCCGCAGTGAGCCAAGTGGCGGTGAAACAAAAGCTAAAACGACCATGATTTCGTTCGATTCGAGTAATGGGAAGAAGGAAAAGAATCAGGTTCTATCCATTGTTGCGCATGAAAACAGCGGTTCATTACAGCCCTAATCTCTCACAGAAGCGACGTCTGGTCGGCCACATTTTCTACTACTCCATCGCACAACCCTCCTGTGCAGCTCTGCATGAAAGAAATGACTTTAGTTTGGTTCTGTCAATGGCTGATCGAACCGTGCGATTGGGGGAAAGAAAGAGACAGAAAAGAAATGCCTCTTTATTGACGTGCTGGAAATTTGTCCGTTGTGCAACGCGATTTCGTCGATGGTAAGAACGACAGACAGCAGAAAGGAAAGAAAACGCGCGAAAAAGCGCGAAGGCCATGTTGCCGTTGAATGAAACGCAAGAGCTAATTAAATGAACCCACCAGACGCGGTGGGCAGGTAGCCCCATAGCAACATCATCAGGTTCCGTAACTGCGACGCTGCCAGGACGGGGTTTTACGCAATATTGTATTGGCTGCATCATGTACACAACCTGTGACGTGTAATCACAGTGGCTGCTAGGCTTCTCTGGTGTTGCTGTTTTTTATTAGGGGTGGGGGAAACCGTGGCACCTTTAGGATGTCTGCAGTGTAACCTCGATTTACGATATTAATACAATGCCCTCCAGGAGGGCCTGGAAGAAGCGGCAGATGGAATGCATTGATATATTCACGTGTGTTTCTTGAGGATGATGATGAGAGGAAGTAGAAGTAGGAGGCCTTGATCATCACATAGGCTTGAATGGATGCTCCCATGTGATACATTTATGGGCGTCCTTACACATAACGCCGTTATACCAGATGTTTTAGCGAAGGGGAACCAGAATATTTAAAATTAGGCTTTTCGAGCTGTAGATATAGCATCTGCGGCATTTCAGGGGTATACATAGTGCTGACGGGCATCAGAAAACTTGTGAATGATTTTAACTAGTTACCTGGTTAGTAATTTCTAATAGTTCACTTATCAACCGTTGCTGTTAGGCGCCTGGTTGCATATAGAGATTCGTAGCTGGCCATTAGCAATGGCCATATTTTTTACTAGAATTTTGAAAACGCGGTTGGTCTTCGACAGTCTGACTCAGCAAACCTTTGTCTTCGCGTGCGCGTTTCAAACATGGCGCGTCTCTGATACGCGCGCTGCAGCGCCCACCAGTTGACGTCACACCGTGGCGCACGTGCCACGTGACCACCTTTTTCCCGCCGGCACTGGTGTGCTCGCTGCTCCAGCGGCGACGGAAGAGGGAAGGTCACGTGCGCCATGCTGTGACGTCAACCGGGGGGCGCTGCAGCACGATGGCGAAGATGGGCGATGTTTGGAAAATGGCATTTTTCTGGGCCAGTTGGTATGAATCTATGATGGTATGAATCCATGAGTGTATTCCGTGTTCCACGTGTCTCTCTTCGTTTGTGTCCCAAAGTTCATGCTGTCCCAAATCATGGATGTTTGGAAAGCGCACGTGATGACCAAAATTTTTTTAGCGTCAGCGCCGAAGGTAGTGACGTTTTTGAAATTCTTAAAAAGTGATAAGGCTATACTAACGGCAAGCTGGGAATCTGTAATTGCTACAAAGTGCAATAATTAAAAGTTAATTATCAGAAATGAGGTAACCAACTTACTAATTTTCAGGATTTGGCTGTTTTCTTATTTCGGTCAACACCATGCCGCAAACGCCATGTTTGTACTTGAAGAAGCCTAGTTTTGTTTAAATTATGGTTCACATTCGCTGAAACAACCTGTATATGCTCGGAATACTGCTTTCTTTTACGTTGATGCTCATCCCACAATTCATTTTAGGGGAGCCGTTCCCAGAAGCGCTCCAAATGTTGACCATTTGGATCCTATTTGGGACATGCCAAACACTCGGTTTTCTTTTTATTTACATTTCTAATGAAGGCGGGAAGGACAACGCAATTGGTGCTGTCAGATCTGGAATAGCAGGAAGTGAGCGCCAGACCATTCTGCAAGAAACCAAAAACTGAAGTGTACTCACTGGGGCTAGAACAAGCGAAGTTACGGAAACTAGGGCATTCAATTACGCGGCACGCCGCCGCGACAATGCTGGAAAATCGTGAAACCAATTACCTTTGTCCATTCGTTCCTGATGTGCATTCTTCCCAACGTGCGTCAGGAGCAAAACGCGAGCTTGTCGATGTGAATACTGTTACTCCGAAAGCACCCGCTCTGTTCTCGACATAGCTTGTTCTCCACTGCATTTCACGAAAACCTCCCGCTATTTTCCTGTTGCCAGCGTGTGCTTGGGTGCTTCAGTTATGGAATGTCCAGCGTCAACATCACTGGGAGAATGCGAGTGCAAAATAGCACTTTACTTAACTATCCCTAACCGCACCGACGCGCTCCGTAACGATCCGCGTTTCTGGGTTGAAGCATGGAAAGCGTGTGCAGTGGCGAGGAAGGGGTTCCACTTCGTGCTTGTGGTGAGGGTGAAACTAGAAAGCGGTGCTGCAACTCGACGGGCTAAAGTACTGTGCTGGTCGTCCGTTCTATAACGAATACGTAGAAAAAGAAAAAGCATTCAGTTAATAGCAAGAGGGCGCTGTCAAAGGAACACGAGAAAACAGGACTGATAACGGGTTGACACCAATTCCGGCCGAATGGATAAGAAGAGCAGATGCGATGGTTAATAATTTCAGTGGTCTTAGTGCCTCTACTTTGATAACTGAGTTTTATGATTTATGGGTGTTTAATGTCCCAAAGCGACACAGGCTATGAAGGACGCCGTAGTGAAGGGCTCCAGAAATTTGGACCACCATGGGGTTCTTTAACGTGCACTGACATCGCACAGTACACGGGCCTCTAGACTTCCGCCTCCATCGAAATTCGACCAGCGTGGTGGGACCGAACCCGCGTCCTTTGGGTCAGCAGCCGAGCGCCATAACCACTGAGCCACCGCCGCGGCTTATAGCCGAGATTTAATTACACTTTTCTTGAGCAAGGTAAAGTACGCGAAGTTTTGCGGCTCTGAGATAAAAGGGCTAGATTTTTACTAATGAGTTTTCACTGCAAAAAAGCAGTTGGACAAAAGTACTGAATTTTTTTCATTCAGTCGATGCAAAGAATGGTTGAATGAAAAATGCAAAAATGCGGAGTCTATGACATTCAGCTGAATGTTTTTTTCTTTTATTTACATTGAATCCGAAAGCATTACAGATGGCAGTGGTGGGAAACAAAATACGAAAATCATAAAAACCGCGAAACACAAATAACATACTACCGGAAATATGCAAGTAATATAGACAAGGTTAATTTTAAAAAGGTGACATAGTAATTCATGAAGAACTAACTCAGTACTGGGACCTACGTCATGTGGAAGGCGGTTTCTGTCAACTCATCTGAGTGGGATGTATATCAATTCCAGCCGAATGGGTACAGAGGCAATAAATCATAAATTCAGCGGCAGTTACTGATGCTAGCGACAATACATGAACGCTGTGAAGGTGACCAATGCACGAGAAGAAATAAAATGGGCAGGAGATGAATTGCCGATTTACCTCGGGATGATGTTAAATTTTACGAAATGGACACTCTAGATATCCTCCTGCGATGTTAAAGAAGAGTGAATGATTGCGTTTTTTTTTTTCCTGAGATGCATACTTAACAATTCAGGACAAAAGAATTTTTGAGTGGCGTTTCTGAACGCAATTTTTTCACATAATGTAAGACTTCACTATAACAATCAATATACTGCAGGTCACCCGACAGCAGTCTTGCATTAATTTTTCGTATTAGCGTTTTTGCTCTCGTCAAAAGCGTTCCCCTTTGTTTTTCTATGGCAGTCTTAACTTTCCAATGCCATTGATGGAAACACTTTAAGAAAGACTTTGCTACATATCAGAACAATCGACCATTACCTTCAATACTTCCATAACAGTATCCTACATTTTTGTAATTTTCAAATTTTTTTCGAGAATATTGGACATGTGATGCTGCTTGTCCGGGTATAATTTTATGAGAAGATGCGTTTTAGTTATTCCAAACGTTCGAAATAACATGCAAGTGGCGCAAGGGGGCGAGGTCAGGGTCCCATTAGATGGGGAGTATTCGTGTAGATTGTTAGTTTTACTGCAATAATGCAGTCACCGTGATGCTTACAAGTAAGATGCGATGTTATCAGCACGCCTGGATACTGTTAGGCTGAAGCAGATTTCAAATCAATGTAATTAAGATCATACTTAACAATGAGGGAGTTAGTACACTACACTTACATAACCTTAATTTATTTATATTTAAATGTGTTAGCCACGCTTTCCACCACTGTAAAAAAAAACCGTTATTTCCTAGCACCCAGACGTCAGTAGAGTTAATGATTTTACGGTAGCTGACGCAGTCGTCACCGAATAAGTGATAGAGGAGACGCCAGAGTCAAGCAGGTCGATAATTTAAAATAGTAAAAGCAGAAGACCTAACACCAAGCTGTGTGGTACATAAAATCCTACAGGTGCAGGTGAGCAGCAACGTTATAGAGAAACTAACTACGGTTGTCAAGGAATAACTCAATCCACGTTGTGAAGGAAGCCCACAGTCACCGAAGCCAAGGAAACCATAGGGGACTATTTCTCCTTTTTTTAATTTGTAGTATTGATCAATGGGCAATTCATAGTCTGATTGTTTTATGGATCAAATATAATTGATGAAAAAGTAGAAGAAAAAGGTTGAGAAGAGAAGGTAGAGAGAGCGCCATAGGCGAAATTTGGAGGTGGTGAGTTTGAATTCCACCGGTGGCATGCAGATGTTTTTTTTTCATCTAGAGTCTAATCAGTTATATTTAATACATAAAATATACTATTAAATGCCCATTGATCAGCAGCAAAAATTATGGTTTATAGTTTATTGGGGTTTACCGTGCCAAAGCGACTCAGGCTATGAGGGACACCGTAGTGAAAGCTCCGGATATTTCGACCACCTGGGGTTCTTTAACGTGCACTGACATTGCACAGTACACGGGCCTCTAGAATTTTGCCTCGATCAAAATTCGACCGCCACGGCCAGGATCGAACCCGCGTCTTTCGGGCCAGCAGCCGAGCGCCATAACCACTCGGCCACCGCGGCGTCTGCAGCAGCAGAAAATAAAGAGACAAACATTCCCATATCTTAATTTTTTGGTTTCGGTCACTGTTGGCTTCCTCCATATGTATGTAAAAACGAGCCCCTCATTTTCCTACCCTTCTTTGCTCCATCTACATTAGTTACTTTTGCTGCACGCTCAGGATTTGAAGCTTGATTAGTAAGAGATGACGGTTAATTTTGCCAAATTTGTGCCGAAATCAAAGATTATGTAGTGAGTCTGAGAGCTGGGATCAGATATTAGGTGCACTGATCCAAAACATTATTTAATCAGCACAGCTTCGGCAAATTATTGCTTTTAGTTAACTCAGTTCTCAGCAGTTGTAAATCTGAACTTATCAGTAATAGTTCTCATATAAAAGCGCAAGACGTGCAAAAGCACTAACAATCTTACGACTACATTTCAGCTAAGGTTACGTGAGGCGCCCTTAAGCACTAACGTGAAAGAGGTGTAGGAGTGTCTCTCCAGAGTCGCAAAGTCTATTTTACCAAAGCGTGGTTCGTCTTTATTCGCTGCAGCATTTCTAATTGGCTATCACGATCACAACTGCAGTCTCTCTGGATACCGTTAGCAGCCAGCGAAGGAGCGAAATGGCACCATCACTACTCATCCTGCGAACGGCCAATGTGTCAGATGGAATGAGCCTTTACTACACAGAGACCGAACTCGTGATGTGCTCACAGCGTGTTCAGAAAGGAACGCCGGTTCATGCAGTAAACAGCAGCGCCTAAATCGTCACACCGTTCTCCCCTCCAGGCGCGAGTAGTTCGGCAACTGCACGGGCGAGCAGCGGTTGTAGAGCATCACCCCGAGGAAGCTGGCCACCGCCGAGACGATCATTGCGCACAGCATGGTGATGGAGGAGGTGAGCTCGGGCGAGCCGCTGTCATGGCACGAGAACTCGAACGGCAGCAGGTCGCCGACGGGCCGCCCGGCCACGTTCTGCGGAGTGGCGCATCTGCGTCACCCAGGGATGTGAGTGTGGAAGAGGGAACAGATTGGCGACCAGTCAACACACTCCCGTCGCGATTGATTTATAAACGGGAATGGATGCCTTGCTGAAATATTTATTTAGTTTTCAGTTGGTTACATTACTAAAA
Source organism: Amblyomma americanum (assembly GCF_052857255.1). Classification (NCBI taxonomy): domain Eukaryota; kingdom Metazoa; phylum Arthropoda; class Arachnida; order Ixodida; family Ixodidae; genus Amblyomma; species Amblyomma americanum. The sequence continues at coordinate 22,431,282 of NC_135502.1, read as the reverse complement.
TGCTTAATTAGGTAGTCAATAAGTTTGTTAGCTAGTGAGTGAGTTAGCTAGGTAGTAATCCGGTTAGCTAACTGGCTAGCTAGTTAGCTAGCTAGCTAGCTAGCTAGCTAGTTAGTTAGTTAGCTAGTTAGTTAGCTAGCTAGTTAGTCAGTCAGTCAGTCAGTCACGTTACTGAAATATTCAGTCGGTTGGTTGCTTAGTTTAAGACGACAGATATTCTATCGATAATGTTTCCGCATCTACAATCTTTCAGAGCGCCTGATTCACCAACCATCATTCACGGCTACACAAGCTAAAGTTAAAAGGCTGTGGCGTTTCAACGTTTCGTGGACGAGTGGTTCTGGCATGCTCGCCCTTGGCAAAGTTCATACTGCAATGACCAACTCAGCACGTGAACTTGTGAGTATAATTACATTCCATACTCGCAAAATTTATCAAAGCACTGCTTACGCTCTCTCCGTCTTTTTAGGGGAAGGGAAAACATGGGTTAGCGATCGAGATCGTGCGCAGCTGAGAGAAACACATTAACGCTGATGCGAAATTTTTATAGCAAAGAGCCGAAGAGCTACATGGTCTAAAAAAACTGCAGAAATCTAAGTATGTTAAGACTCCACATTATTTATTAAGTACGAAGGATTACAGGAGTAAAATTAGAGAAATAAAATTTTAGACAAAAACATGAACTTCTCTTTTTTTTGCACAACTTATATCTGCATAAACGCGTTACCAGAAGATGTAGCGATAGGTAACAGTGTACGCTTCGCTAAACTTATCAATAATGTGTGATTAAATAGAGGTCCATGGTAGACAGAGAGCAGGAAGGTTGTATTCTCGACAACACCTTGTCGAAACGTTGGCTGAGCACACTGAGGCTCCCCCCTGAATCCTTGTTCACTTTTTTTTTGTGTGATAAAGCGAGTTATTCTTGCACTGTGTTGTTATGGCTTGAATAACACGTTTTGAACTGTGATCGCTTTATTTCAAAATTACCGTTGCTTCAATTTCTATTCGCTTGTTTGCTGGTTTGTTTGTATTGTTTTTTACCCACTCTCCTGCTATAATGTTATCGGTGCTGCTCAATATGGCATAAATGAACAAAGTAAGCATTGACGAACACAACAAATTATCCGCAGCGCTATCGGGCTAAATAGGTAGTAATGAGTAAACAATGCCTCTAGCTTCTCTTTCTTTGTTACTAACCTCGCAGTAGTCCTGTTAAACTAATTTGTTCTCATTTAGTCGATGGAAGCTACATATTGTTGGGCACATCCGTTAAGCGACTTACCTGGTAATGCAGACAGATTTCCTACTGAGCATGCGACCGCGGCGTTATCGAGGCGTACTCCTTCAACATCTCAACCCTAAACAGACTCGAGGAAAGGAAAGAGCACGTCATGACCAGTTAAACTATTGACTCATTAGTAACTAACAAAAGACTAATGACATAACGACTGATTAATGACTCTACACGTTTTTAAAAC